>NC_079211.1:108904342-109155045 GCF_029633865.1 Lampris incognitus
GAAACAGGTCTTTCTGCACAAGTTAAGGAATAGCTCTCACACACGCACGCACGCACGCACGCACACACACACACACACACATACACACACATGCATGCACATGGAGAAAGAGCACATGGGAAAGATGCCATTCTCATCAGCACCTCATTTCCTTTTGACCGCTTAAGGACTAGTAGGAGAGGACAGGAGTGAGAAGTGAGGGGGGGGGCAGGAAGCAGTACCACTTTCTTTTCATCCTGAGCTTTATTTATCCGGGGATGGAAAAATAAGAAGGAAGGTTCTCATCCCATGGCATCACATATTGATGCGACTGACAAAGCTGTATAGACACAGAGGTGCCTTGTGGCGTCTGTATGGAGGTGGAAGGTGGCGTCTGTACGGAGGTGGAGGGTGGCGTCTGTATGGAGGTGGAGGGTGGCGTCTGTATGGAGGTGGAAGGTGGCGTCTGTATGGAGGTGGAGGGTGGTGTCTGTATGGAGGTGGAAGGTGGCATCTGTATGGAGGTGGAGGGTTGCGTCTGTATGGGGTTGGAGGGCGGCATCTGTATGGAGGTGGAAGGTGGCGTCTGTATGGAGGTGGAGGGTGATGTCTGTATGGAGGTGGAGGGTTGCGTCTGTGTGGAGGTGGAAGGTGGCGTCTGTATGGAGGTGGAGGGTGGTGTCTGTATGGAGGTGGAAGGTGGCGTCTGTATGGAGGTGGAGGGTGGTGTCTGTATTGAGGTGGAAGGTGGCGTCTGTATGGAGGTGGAGGGTGATCCATGGACTCCAAAGTGCACCTTCTGCTCTGATTTTCAATATTGATCACATACAGTAGTACTGTGCAAAATCTTAAGCACATAAAAAAATATGTAAAGCAAAGATGCTTTCAAAGAAATAGAATGAGAAGTTTCTAAATATCAAAATAATATACTATAAAGAGCAGTAAACAGCTAAAAACTGAATCAAATTAATATCCGAGTTGACCACCATTTGACTTCAGAACTGCATCGGTACTCTTAGGCACACTGTCGTGCAGTTTTTTAAGAAAATCGACTGGTAGGTTGTTCGAGCATCTTGGAGAACACGCCACAGTTCTTCTGCTGAGTTTGGCTGTCTCGCTCGGTAATCCCAGACAGCCTCTATGATGCTTAGATACAGTGGCTTGCAAAAGTATTCATACCCCTTGAACTTTTCCACATTTTGTCACGTTACGACCACAAACATAAATACATTTTATTGGAATTTTATGTGAAAGACCAACACAAAGTGGCACACAATTGTTAAGTACAAAGAAAATTATACATGATTTCAAAATATTTTTACAAATAAAAAACTGAAAAGTGCGGTGTGCAAAAGTATTCAGCCCCCTTTTCTCTGAGTGCAACCAATTGCCTTCAGAAGTTGCCTGATGATTGCTGAATGATCGAATGTTGACCTAATGACTAAATAGAGTCAACCTGTGTGTAATCTAATCTAAGTACAAATACAGTTGTTCTGTGATGGCCTCAGAGGTTTGTTAAGAGAATATTGGGGAGCAAACAGCATCATGAACTCCAAGGAACACACCAGACAGGTCAGGGATAAAGTTGTGGAGAAGTTTAAAGCAGGGTTAGGCTATAAAAAGATTTCCCAAGCTTTGAACATCTCACGGAGCACTGTTCAATCCATCATCCGGAAATGGAAAGAGTATGGCACAACTGCAAACCTACCAAGACATGGCCGTCCACCTAAACTTACAGGCCGAACAAGGAGAGCACTGATCAGAGATGCAGCCAAGAGGCCCATGGTGACTCTGGACGAACTGCAGAGATCCACAGCTCAGGTGGGGGAATCTGTCCACAGGACAACTATTGGTCGTGCGCTGCACAAATCTGGCCTTTATGGAAGAGTGGCAAGAAGAAAGCCATTGTTAAAATAAAACCATAAGAAGTCCCATTTGCAGTTTGCCAGAAGCCACGTGGGGGACACAGCAAACATGTGGAAGAAGGTGCTCTGGTCAGATGAGACCAAAATTCAACTTTTTGGCCTAAATGCAAAACGCTATGTGTGGCGGAAAACTAACACTGCACATCACTCTGAACACACCATCATCCCCACTGTCAGACATGGTGGTGGCAGCATCATGCTCTGGAGGTGCTTCTCTTCAGCAGGGACAGGGAAGATGGTCAGAGTTGATGGGAAGATGGATGGAGCCAAATACAGGGCAATCTTGGAAGAAAACCTGTTGGAGTCTGCAAAAGATTTGAGACTGGGGTGGAGGTTCACCTTCCAGCAGGACAACGACCCTAAACATAAAGCCAGGGCTACAATGGAATGGTTTAAAACAAAACAGATTCATGTGTTAGAATGGCCCAGTCAAAGTCCAGACCTAAATCCAATTGAGAATCTGTGGCAAGATCTGAAAACTGCCGTTCACAAACGCTCTCCATCTAATCTGACTGAGCTTGAGCTGTTTTGCAAAGAAAAATGGGCAAAAATTTCAGTCTCTAGATGTGCAAAGCTGGTAAAGACATACCCCAAAAGACTTGCAGCTGTAATTGCAGCAAAAGGCGGCTCCACAAAGTATTGACTCAGGGGAGCTGAATACTTTTGCACGCCACACTTTTCAGTTTTTTATTTGTAAAAATTTTTTTAAAATCATGTATAATTTTCTTTGTACTTCACAATTGTGGGCCACTTTGTGTTGGTCTTTCACATGAAATTCCAATAAAATATATTTATGTTTGTGGTCGAAACGTGACAAAATGTGGAAAAGTTCAAGGGGTATGAATACTTTTGCAAGCCACTGTAAGGGCTCTGTCGAGGGGGGTAACCTGGCTTGCAGTGGTTTCTGCGAGTTCAGAGCTGATGGCACTGCTGGACTTCTCCCCATTTCGAAGGGATGTCAGTTTGACGTATCTCTGGTCTGCTGCACCCAGTTTCTGTGGACGGCAGATGTGTTTGTCCGTTTCTTTTGTGCTTCCTCCGAAGAGCTTGGATGGTACACCTTGACACTCCTGGTTCCAGTGAAATTCTGCTTGGGAGAGACCCTGTTGATGCAGAGTGCCCACCATGCGTCTTGTTGCTGGGCTCACGCTATCCATGGGGTAAGAAATTATGTCTTCTCCTGGATCTCTACCTTGCCGTGGTGGAGAAGCTTGCATGTACCAATGATCCCAACAGCCATGCCGTCCGGAGCTTGGCTCCTGGTAGGGTCACCCATGGTGGACAGGTCAAGGGGGAGGTTCCACACGAAGCACGATCAAAGAAAGACGTCAACAGCAGAACTGGTGGAAGATGTCCCCAGGTCACAACGGCAGTGAAGGTGGATGAAGGCTGCAAAAGAGGGTGGTCCCCAATCGCCTTGGTTCTCCATGCCATTGGACTCTGGCCACCCCCTGGCAAGGACCATGTGGTGGCAGCAGGAGCATCAGCCTCTCCACGTAAAAAGCTGTCATGCGAAGGCATCTTAAAGGACAGCCATACTCGACCCCGAGTGACTAACAGTGATACCTACAAAGGAATCAAGTTTTTATCTGAAAAGTTGTGTACCTGAAATGTGCTCTTTTCTACTGACACGTGAATGCAGAAAACAAAATGAACATCTGAGACGAAATTTACATATAACAATCTGGGGTCAGTGTCTGGGTAGCGTGGTGGTCTATTCCGTTGCCTATCGACACAGGGCTCACCAGTTCAAATCCCCGCGTTACCTCCGGCTTTGTCGGGCATCCCTACAGACACAACTGGCCATGTCTGCGGGTGGAAAGCCGGATGTGGGCATGTATCCTGGTCACTTTACTAGCGCCTCCTCTCCCCTCTGGTCAGTTGGGGTGCCTGTTCAGGTTTTGGGGGGGGGGGGCTGGGGGGAATAGCGTGATCCTCCCAAGCGCTACGTCCCCCTGGTGAAACTCCTCACTGTCAGGTGAAAAGAAGCGGCTGGCGACTCCACGTGTATCAGAGGAGGCAGGTGGTAGTCTGCAGCCCTTCCCGGATCGGCGGGAGGAGCAGCAACCGGGACGGCTTGGGGAGAGTGGGGTAATTGGACGAGTACAACTGATGAGAAAAGGGGGAGGGGGGACAGTCCGGGGTACGTAAGACTTTTGCACACTTCTGTGCAGGTTAGGTTGTGGTTAAGGGTGGGACAAAGTTCACGTTATGAAGGTCAGGTAGGTTAACCCAACATGTCTCGTACCGATGCCAAAGGGTGCCTTGAAGGTAACTTACCATCAATAGTGTCAACAGGATATTCAGTGGGATGATAATGGGCTATTTTTTTAGGGTGTTTTTTTAGGCTGCTTACACACTCCCAACACATTCTCCCAACCAGTAAGCAGCTCCGCCGGTGCAGCCACGACTCAAGCGCTTTGCTGAAGGGCATCTCAGCAGCATTAGTAGTTGGTGAAGAGAACTGTTTTTGTTCTGCTAACTTTCCTGACACAGAATTCCTCACCAGTCTGAGGATGAAAAACCATTCTCCAGTTAAAAACCTGCTTTTCTTCCCCCCCCCCCCGTTGCCTCACAGACACAACCAGGATATTGTTTCTACGTTCAGTGTGAAGCGTGTGAATCCCGTACAGTTCAGAACCTGCTTCCTGTTTCAACCTGCCAGCCTCGGTACGAGCCTCAGCGTAAACCCAAACAAATAATTTACAGCTAAATGTAAGAACTGTGTTCGGCTCGTGCAGGCTGTCAGAATGGGGTGCTTGCCAGACTCTGAGGCAGGCTGCTGGTGATGCAGAAGGCTGGCGGGTGCGTCTCTCTGCAGCGGGCGTAGCTTAATTTGTAGTGATTTGTTGTGGCATTTCATGGATGTTACTGCTCTATTATTTTCCACTGCACTGAGTTGGTTTGCATGTGACATTCTGTTAGCTGACGTAGTGGCTTCCTACCACATCAGCACTTTCTCTTTTCTTTTGTTGACTATGTTGTGTTGTGTTGTTTTTTTTATCTAATTTTCTTTTTATTTCACTGGCAAAGATTAATAACTGTCATCGCTTCTTGATTATTTATTTTTCACCTTCATAAACTCTAATTCTAGGTTTCATCATAGTGCCTAAAATTGTATTGTCCTTGTCCCTGCACTAGCGCCTCCTCTGGTCAGCCAGGGCATCTGTTTCGGGGGAGGGGGGGACTGGGGGGAATAGCTTGATCCTCCCATGCACTACACCCCCCTGGTGAAACTCCTCACTGTCAGGTGAAAAGAAGCAGCTGGCGACTCCACATGTATGGGAGGAGGCATGTGGTAGTCTGCAGCCCTCCCCGGATCAGCAGAGGGGGTGGAGCAGCGACCGGGACGACTCAGGAGAGTGGGGCAATTGGCCAGATACAATTTGGGAGAAAAAGGGGGAAAAAATCCAAAGGAAAAAAAAACCTTTACCAGTTTTGATGTGAAAATAAACAAAATTAAGTAGACTACTGGCTACCTGCACCAGTAAAAATGGTGGTCAGTTTTCCCCGAGTCCAACAAGTACTCCGGGGATTTTCACTACAAGACACTGGGCTGTGTACTGGTGAGAATCTAGCGATACGATACGTATCACGACACAGGAGTTATGATTCAATATATCGCGATATATCACGATACTGTAAGAACGGCAATACAGTACCTGTGATCTTTGTACTTATGCTACTTCCTGTTTCAGTTTACGTTGTTGCATTGGAGCAGAAGAGTCAAATGGCTGAAGATAGATTACAACACTGTCATCTAGCGGTCGTGGGGTTACACACACACAAAATGTTTGTCACGAACCTTTACAGGTAAACAAGTAAAAATCAATATAGTGGTTTTGAGAATCGATACAGTATCACAAAAGCTAATGTTGTGATACTCGAGGGTATCGATATTTTCTTGCACCCCTACAAGCCATGTTAAGGTAAAACTCAGAAGTACAGTCAGAAAGGGTTATTTAAAGACCCTGACCTTGTGACGGGTCGTTAAGGTAGACGAGCCCATGTGTGTTTCCAACATCCATCCATATTGACACACACGGTGAGCGCAGAGTTCATAAGACATACTCATTTTAACTGACTCGTCACTATGAGGCTAAGTGTCTGGAAAACACGCACGCGCACACACACACACACACACACACACACACACACACACACACACACTCACAAACAAACACACTACACACACACACACGTCTCTGCAGAGGTGAAGTGGTGAGTCCAGAATTATTTGTTACTGATGAAAAATGAAGGCAGGCGAGCAGATGGAAGGGGGAAGTGGGGGGGGGGTGTCAGATGCAAAAGAAGAAAAGGATAAAGGGAATTAGGAGGAAGGAAAGTGTTCTCCACAGTTATTTCTATGTGCTCATGTGCACACGGGGGCTGGAGAGAGAAACGAGGTCTTCGAGATGTTGAGGATCAGAGTTGGAGACACGGACACCGAATGGAAACAAGAACGTGAAAGAAAACCAAGGAGGAAGGGGGGACAGCAGAAGACAGATAATGACGAGGTCGGTCTGTGAAGAAGGGACAAGACACCAAGAAGACACAGGATGTGAGGAGGGAGACAGAGAGAGAGACAGAGCAAGAGAGAGTGACAGAGACAGAGTGAGAGAGAGAGAGAGAGAGAGCGAGAAAAAGAGACAGAGCGACAGAGACAGACAGAGACAGAGTGAGAGAGATAGAGACAAAGAGAGAGACAGAGTGAGAGAAAGAGACAGAGCGAGAGACAGAGACAGAGCGAGAGAGACAGAGAGAGAGAGACAGAGACAAAGAGAGAGAGAGAGAGAGAGAGAGAGAGAGAGAGAGAGAGAGAGAGAGAGAGAGAGGAAATGTGCTGCTGTGCGGAGATTTTAACGCAAGAACAGGTTCAATGAGTGATACCATTGACCCTCAGGGTAACAGACATGTGTTTGGTCAACATTCCCTGTACCTCTCACCAAGCCTCATTAAAAGGAGCTCCCTCGACTGTACTGTGAACAAGGCTGGTAAGGAGCTAGTGCACCTCTGTCGCGCTTCTGGCCTGTACACACTTAATGGTAGGATCAGAGGAGACTCTTTGGGAAGGTTCACATGTTGTTCAGGTCTTGGAGCTAGTGTAGTTGACTATGCAATAACTGACATGGACCCCACCTCCTTCAACGCATTCACTGTCAGACAACAAACTCCTCTTTCTGACCATAACCAAATTATGATTTTCTTCAAAACTATTAACCTGACTCAAATGCCTATAGAGGAGCCCAGCAAGCTGTTCAAAATTAGTAAGACCTACAGATGGGCTCCAGACAGTGCAGAAAAATATATCAATATCCTGAATTCATCCAAATTACTTAATATGATTACTAACTTTATTAACAAACCGTTTGAAACTAATAAGGACAATACCAACCAAGCTGTCAATGAAATCAATTGTATCTTTCAGACGGCAGCAAACATGGTCCTACCAAGGACCCACAACAGAAAAAAGAAACAATCTGAAAATGAAAAATGGTTTGACAACGATTGTAAAAATATAAGAAAAGAACTGCGTAAATTGTCAAACCTGAAACACTACCAACCTCAAGATATGGATATAAGAAAGAAATATAGCGAAACATTAAAACTATATAAACACACATTAAGAATGAAAAAACAAAGCCATGTAGATAGAACCCTACAGGAAATAGAACATCCCCTGAATCAAAACCAATTCTGGGAAACGTGGAATAATTTGAGTGCTACAAAACCACAAGACCTGCCTATCCAAAATGGAGAAATTTGGAAAAGTCATTTTGAACATATCTATTCGGAAATCCAACAAGAACACTCAAATTCCAATTACAATCTGATCAAACAAAAATTACGGTTGCTCGAATGCACTATAAAAGACAACCAAAACCCACTGGATTTTCCAATAACACAAGAAGAATTAGCACAGAAGCTCAAATCCTTAAAACCCAATAAAGCTTGTGGCCTTGACAGCATCAGAAGCGAGATGCTTAAAAACAGCACACCTGAGCTGCAAAGGGCAATACTCAAATTGTTCAACATTGTTCTAAATTCGGGATTTTTTCCTGACATCTGGAGCAAAGGGCTTATAACTCCTATTCATAAAAATGGAGACAAATTGGATCCTAATAATTTCAGAGGCATTTGTGTGAGCAGTAGTCTGGGGAAGGTGTTTAATAGCATTTTGAACAATCGAATTCTAACCCTCCTTAACGAACACAATGTCCTGAGCAAAGGTCAAATTGGCTTCCTCCCAAATCACCGGACTACGGACCATATTTACACCCTACACACCCTCATAAATGAAAATGTGAATCAAACCAAAAATGGAAAAATATTTGCTTGTTTTATTGACTTCAAAAAAGCTTTCGACTCTATTTGGCATGAAGGACTATACTATAAACTTTTACAAAGTGGTGTAGGGGGTAAAGTGTATGACATAATAAAGTCAATGTATTCGGACAACAAATGTGCAGTTAAGATTGGAGACAAACACACTGAGTTCTTCACTCAGAATAGAGGGGTAAGACAGGGCTGTGGACTTAGCCCGACACTGTTTAATATATATATTAATGAACTGGCGGTGCAGCTGGAACAGTCTGCAGCCCCAGGTCTCCCCCTGTATGACATGGAAGTGAAATTTTTGCTTTATGCAGATGATCTAGTTTTGTTGTCACCAACCGCAGATGGGCTGCAACAACTACTAGACCTGCTTGAGGACTATTGCCAGCACTGGGCCCTGGCAATAAATCCAAAAAAGACAAAAGTAATGATCTTCCAGAAGAAGCCCAGATGTCAGGAAAATAGATACCAGTTGACTCTAGGTAGCATCACCTTAGAGCATACGATGCAATATACTTACCTGGGTCTAATTATTACAGCATCAGGGAGTTTCAGTAGGGCAGTGAATAACCTAAAACAAAAAGCTCGCAGAGCTCTATATGCAATTAAAAATAAATTCTTTAACATTGATATACCAATCTCCATCTGGTGCAAACTGTTTGATAGTGTAATTCTGCCCATTGCACTATATGGAAGTGAGGTATGGGGTCCACTCAGTCTTTCCAGCTACACTAGATGGGACAAGCATCCAGCAGAAACCCTACATGCTGAATTCTGTAGAATGATTCTGAAAATACAAAGGAAAACACCAAACAACGCATGTAGGGCAGAATTAGGCCGGTTTCCATTATTAATAAATGTACAAAAAAGATCTCTAAATTTCTGGATGCACTTAAATACAAGCCCAACAAATACATTGCACTTTAAAGCTCTGAAAACCCAAGAACTGAACCCTGAAAAGAGTCCCCTGAAGCAGCTGGCTCTGAGACTCATTAACCCTGTAACAAATACTAAGACCAACCAACCTCAGGCCAGCACTGCATCTCAAACAAAGTTTACGATGAATCAGGCTATAAAACAAAGCAAGAACAATTATCTGAAACATTGGAACGCTGAAATCAAAACAAACTAGAAGTCTATCGGGCCCTAAAAACAAACTATGATTTGGAAGAATACCTCTTAACTGTCAGAGACAGGAAGCAGCGACAGATCCTCACCAAATACAGGCTCAGTGACCACAGTCTCGCCATTGAAAAGGGGAGACACAAAAAGACGTGGTTGCCAAAAGAGCAACGATCATGTGGTCAGTGCATGACAGATGAGGTGGAGACAGAGGTGCACTTCCTCCTTAAATGTGACAGATTTGAAAAACAGCGCCGGGCTTTTGTCAAGGAACTGGAACACGTGATTCCAGAGTACCAGGAAATGGACGACGCAGGTAAGCTGCGGGTGGTCCTGGGAGGGGGGCCAGCGGCGAACATTGCAGCAAGATTTATATTATCTTGCCACAACCTGAGAGATAGTAGATGACGGCACCTATTGCTACTATTGTTATTTAATATCATAATCATTGTTGTTGTTCCTGTTATTATTATAATCACTGTTGTTGTTATTATTATTATAATCATTGTTGTTGTTGTTATTATTATAATCATTGTTGTATTGTGTTGTTGTTTTACATGCTTTGGCAATATGTACACAAATGTATGTCATGCCAATAAAGCACATATTGAATTGAATTGAATTGAATTGAGAGAGAGAGAGAGAGCAGTTTCAGCATGACAGACTGACCTCGTTCTTCCGCCCTGTCTATCACATTGCCTGGTTTAAGGGCAGCATTAGAAACTAGGTACATGCCATACAAAATGTCACTCTCTGTGTGTGTGTGTGTGTGTGTGTGTGTGTGTGTATATATATATATATATATATATATATATATATATATATATATATATATATAATTGTGATATTTTGTTTGACAGTAAATGTCCAGGCATGTCATTCTGAGTGAGTGGGTACATCCACTGTTTGTATTTATGTGCATTTGAGAGAGAAATGGAGGAGGAGAGAGAGAGAGAAAGACAGGCAGACAGACAGACAGACAGACAGACAAGAAATGGCAGGAGAGAAATCAAAAGGTGTCAGCAGCAGAACTGTTCAAGAGAATAAATGGAATAGAGAGAATTAGAGAGAGAGAGAGAGAGGATGGGTGTGTGGGAAAAACAGTAAGAAAAAGCAGAAGCCTAAATCTTCACTGATCTAAACTTTCTGTTTTAAAGGTTGAGTGCATGTGTGTGTGTGAGAGAGAGAGAGAGAGAGAGAGAGAGAGAGAGAGAGAGAGAGAGAGAGAGAGAGAGAGAGAGAGAGAGAGAGAGAGAGAGAGAGCGAGAGAGCTGTGCATGTGTGTCTATAGATTACATTTGTAATCCTGGCTCTTGTGTCTTCTTGTGCCCAACGCCCACAGACCTGGCACAGTACCTCTACTGACCTAAACGCCAGTGTAACTAGGAAGACTATAAATGTATCGGCACCGGAAAGCACCGGAGTGATTGGCCTCCTGTTGATTCCTCCCTCTCTGCGCCTCCCTACAGTGCTCTTACCGTCTGTGCCACTTTCTACATCTCTCCATCTTCCTTCTCTTGTCTATTAGTTTTGTTCATTTCACCATCGCTCCCTCGTTTTTGCAGTTATGACTTCCAAGTTTACATTTCAAGTGGAAATGCAACTGATTCAGATGACAGTTGAATATAAATAACACTGGAAAAAGGTGTTAAACATAAATAAATAAATAAAAACTTCAGTTAAATGCTCAAAACTGGAAAACGGAAATGTTCAAACTAGCAGTCAGTGTGCACCTCAGCCAATAAACACACTTCAACACCAAACTTGGTAGCTTTTTTCTTCCTGTTGCCGTCGCCTCCCTTCTCTTTGTACATTTCCTCCCTCAATCGTTCCATCTCTCCCCCCCTCTCTATCTATCTGCCTGAAATATCAGCAACCCCCTCTTCCTCCCTCCCTCCCGCCTCTAAATGCACATTACCAGTCACTTACCTCTACTTAGCATAGCATTGATTAGCGTCCACCTAGCATAAAATCCGTCTAATAGGTCGATGCCCTATTTGTTAGCCTCCATGCTAACGTCGATGGCCATCGGTTAGGCCATGCTAATCTGCTAATCAGAGCGGAAGCGTTGTTAGCCTCGGGGTGGACATTTGGGCTATCAGCCAGCTGGATGGGGTCACACACAGACACTGACTCATGGACAGGGCCGCAGCCGGGGAAAAGTGTATACCCGAGGTCCAGAAACAGTAGAAGAAGTAGAGCGGCTTTATTTTATAGCTGTACATTTGTTCTTTTTTTTTAAACTTTTTTCTCCTCGGAAATGTTGAGTTTCAGACATGGGATTTCCTGCATCCCGGTGAATTTTTAATAAATGTGAATCACTGTGTAAGCTATGAACAGGAAATCGACTTTTAAGACACATAGTTGAAAATATTCTGGAAAAAAAAGTGTATCCTAAATTTTTTCTAAAATACAGCAGCACGGTGGTGCAGTGGTTAGCACGGTCGCCTCATAGCAAGAAGGTTCTGGGTTTGAGCCTCGGGGTAGTCAGACCTTGGTTGGTTGTCCCGGGTTGTCTGTGTGGAGTTTGCATGTTCTCCCCGTGTCTGCGTGGGTTTCCTCCGGGGGCTCCGGTTTCCTCCCACAGTCCAAAGACATGTAGGTCAGGTGACTCGGCTGTACTAAATTGTCCCTAGGTGTGAATGTGTGTGTGTGTGTGTGTGTGTGTGTGTGTGTGTGTGTGTGTGTGTGTGTGTGTGTGTGTGTGTGTGTGTCTGTGGGCCCTGTGTGACGGCCTGGCGGCCTGTCCAGGGTGTCTCCCCCTCTGCCACCCAATGACTGCTGGGATAGGCTCCAGCATCCCTGCAACCCTGAGAGCAGGATAAGCAGTTCAGATAATGGATGGATGGATAAATAAGTAATTAAAATATGTAACTAGAAAATAACCTGACTGCCTATGATTATTCATCTACATCATTCACATACATCGTTCATTATTTTAGTCACACACATAACTTGATTAATTAGACTGTAAGCTTAATTGTAGACACAGGTGTGGTGCAGTATAACGGAATAGGTGGGAGATATGTGAAAAATCAGCTGCGTGAAAAGAGCTGGTACTGAGTTGGGTAGTCCATCATACTAAAGTGGTACAAAATGTCATGCAGAGGCGCTGCTGTCTCACAGGTAGTGAACAGCCCGGTTAAACAGATATGTGAACATGGTAATTTTTTTTTATACTACTTTTATTAATCCCTGTGGGGCAATTCTTTCTCTGCTTTTAACCCATCCTAGCTGTGTAGCTAGGAGCAGTGGGCAGCCGCCATGCAGCACCCGGGGACAAACCCACCGCAGACACGTGGAGAACATGCAAACCCCACACAGAGAACGACCTGGGACAACCCACCAAGGTTGGACAACCCCGGGGTTCAAACCCAGGACCTTCTTGCTGTGAGGCGACAGCACTAACCACTGCACCACCGTGCCGCCATGTTAAGTAGAGTGACCATGTTTTGGTTTTCAAAAAAGACACTAGATAGTAGACAGTAAAATGTTCCTCACTGCTGGCAGGCTCTCGTTGTTCCTATCCCTCCGACCAGCACGTGACAGAAACAAGGTCGCTTACAACTGAGGAATAAGTTCTGATTGGCTGCAATAAGTCTTATTCAGCGGATCGATGTGACCACAGGGCCCACAGAGAATTCACTCAGATGTGTTGACTGTTCTGCCCATAGGCCACGCTGTAACATTAGCCTCATACATGCATCAGAGCAGGGGGGTTTATAACGGCGTCAAAATGATTTCATTCACAAAATAAAATCATGCTCATTCACACACACATATAATGTAAAACGTCAGCGTGAGAGGGAAAACCTTTTCTTTTTTTGGTTCCCCCTCTCCCCCATCCCCAATTGTACATGGCCAATCACCCTGCTCTCTGAGCCGTCCCGGCCACTGCTCCACCCCCTGTGCCGATCCGGGGAGGGCTGCAGACTACCACATGCCTCCTCCTACCACATCCGGCTTCCCACCTGTAGACACGGCTCGACCAAGCCGGAGGCAACACGGGGATTCGAACCGCCGATCCCCATGTTGGTAGGCAACGGAATAGACCGCTATGCTACCCAGACACCCCTGAGAAGGAAAAAATGACCGAGATCCAGACCTCGATGACCTCTTAGCTGCCAACGGGGGAGCACATGGAGTGACACACTTAAAGCACATGATAGTATCTCTGACAATCCTGCTGTGTCTCTCTCACACATGCAAGCACAGAGCGAGAGAGACAGACAGACAAGACAGGCAGACAGACAGATCCTTACCAAATACAGGCTCAGCGACCACAGTCTAGCCACTGAAAAGGGCAGACACAAAAAATCTTGGCTAGAGTGTGCCTAGAGCAAAGAACATATGGTCACTGTACAGCAGGTGAGGTCGAGACACAGATGCACTTCCTGCTAAATTGTGAGAAATTCCAGAACATAAGAGAAAAATACCAGGAGAAAATTGAAAATCAGATCCTGAATTTTCTACTCCTGGATGAGAAAGAACATTGGCCACTTATTTTAGGGAAGGGCCAGAGGTCACGCCTTGCGGCACAATATGTGTCAGAATGCCATAGCCTAAGGGTCAGTGAGTGACCAAAACACTGTCAGTTACTGTCAGTTACTGTTCCAATTACTGCTCAAGTACTATTCTATATTTCTATCAGTTCTACCTATTCCTTTTTCCATTTATTTATTTAATTTTAACTCTACTAAACTATTTCACTGTCACCTGCTTTGGCAACATTGTAATGAATGCAGTCATGCCAATAAAGCTTTATTGAATTGAATTGAGGGGAAGAGAGACAGACAGACAGACAGACAGAGACAGAGAAGGTATTTTTACACAGACATCGCACAATAATAGTGAAATGAAAATTTGTGTTTACGCCGGTTTTGTTTTTTGTCACTGAACCAAACAAAGGCGGCATAACTGCACCACTCACCACTGTGAGGCTGGAAAAATGTTCTGAGACCAACACTATCAGTTACTGACAGAAAAATGCAACGGTTCTTCTGTGTGTGTGTGTGTGTGTGTGTGTGTGTGTGTGTGTGTGTGTGTGTGTGTGTGTGTGTGTGTGTGTGAACCATGTTTAACTATCCTAATGGGCACCAAATGTCCCCATTAGTATAGTAAAACCAGAAACCACCTACCTTGTGGGGCCATTTTATGGGGCCCCACAAGTAAAAGGGTCTATTTTAGGGTTAGGACTTGGTTTTAGGGTTAAGGTTAGAATTAGGGTTAGGGTAAGGTTAGGGTAAGGGTAAGGTTAGAATTAGGGTTAGGGTAAGGCATGTAGTTTGCGTGGTTAAGGTTAGGGTTAAGGGCTAGGAAATGAATGTAGTCAATGCGGGGGCCCCACAAGTACAGTTTTGTGAGTGTGTGTGTGTGTGTGTGTGTGTGTGTGTGTGGGTGGGTGGGTGTGCGAGTGGGTGTGCACGCGTATGTGTGTGTGCGCATGGAGGAAAAAGAAGACAGAAAGAAACAGCTAACACATTAGCGTAAAACAGAATAGAATATCAATGAATAAATTTTACTATGATAGACAATGAACTAGCAGATTAGCCAAGGCCAAAAAAAGAACAGAATACAATAGCATACTAAAATAGAGTAGGGAAGAGTTCAGCACAGAAAAGAATGGACATCATTTCAGACAAAAGTACATCTCGTGGATTTGCTTCTGGTTCGTGGTGCTACATGCTGCTCAGCGTTTGTGCTGCGGTTTCCCCATGTTTTTGCTGCTCACATTGTGTGTATGTTTGTGTTTGCACATGTTTGCTCAGAGCAAGGTGAGGTTCAGCATGAAGATGGCTTGTGGTAATCTGAACCGACCCCTTTGTCAAGACAGACCGACATCTTGCTAGTTTCCTGAGAACACATACGCACACACACGTGTATATAGACACATGGTTGTCTCGAAATGACTCTTTCCTTCTAGCACATATACATACGTTCCCACATCCTACCTCAGCCCTCACCAGAACACACACACACACACACACACACACACACACACACACACACACACACACACACACACACAGATATATGCAGACACACATATATAGAAAGAAGACACAGTGGCAGGCCAGTGATGTGTTTCAGTAATCAATTACTCGATACAGAGCACACTCAACCCCTGTCAAATTGATTTTTCTTTTATTTTGATGTTGGCTTGTTGCAAATATCATTGCTGGCGGAGAGAATGTCTCCTATTGTTTCTCAACGCTGCAGATATCAAAAAAGTACTATAAATAAATAGACAAAGTCAGGTCTGTCAATGCAGGAAGGAGGCTTCTAAGAGAGTTCTGGGACTGCGTGGGACCGACTACGTGAGATCGACTATTACTCACCTGTACTTTCATGTTTTGAGACTGTCACACTGGAAACACTGTCCAAGCTTGCTTTTTCAGTCAAAACCTACAACTTGCCTTTTTCACCCCCTCTCTGATAAACATTTCAAAGAACTTTGGTGTTTCCTGGGTCCCCTAATATTAAAAATGCATCTCGTAATTCTGGCAGTGTTCTTACTAGTTCTAAAATGGCCATAGTTAAACCTCTCTTAAAGAAACCAAATCTTTATCTGGGGGGTCTCAGTAACTACAGACCAATCTCCACTCTAGCTTTCATTTCCAAATTTTTGGAAAGACATGTGGCTGATCAACTTATGGTCTATCTTTCCAAAAACAATGCATTTGAACCATTTCAATCTGCATTTAGAGCCTGTCATTCTGCTGAAACTGCACTCACAAAAGTGGTGAACATTTTTTGCTTGCTATGGATTCCAATTCCACGTCAGTGCTACTGTTGCTTGATCCAAGCACAGGTTTTGACACCATTGATCACGGTATACTTTTGGACTACCTTGAGAATTACCTAGGTTTTTCAGGCCTGGCTCTGTCTTGCCTTAAGGCTTACTTATCTGATAGAACAGTGTGTCCATGGTAATGTTACATCTGATTTCTCTGCAGCCAAATATGGCGTACCCCAAGGCTCAGTTCTTGGTCCTTTGCTATTCTCCCTTTACATCTGTCCTCTTGGCCATAATTATACAGAGCTATAGAATAAATGTCCACTTATACACTGATAAGTAAGTTCAGAAAAGGACATCTCTTTACTGTAATGCATCCTTTAAAACCAGGAAAAGATGATATTACCATATCCAAAATCCCAGATGATATCTAGTCTTATATCATGATATTGAAATAATATCGATATATCAACCCCCCCCCCGAACTGTGGGTTCTTTCAAATGTAAACTGAAAACCCATCTGTTCTCATTAGCTTTCAACTAGTTGGCTTATTTATTTCTTTTGGTAGTTTGACTTCCCTCTGAGCATTGTCACAACTGTAGCAAGGGCTCCATGTCTGTCTGCCTTTCTGTCTGACTGTCTTTTTCTCTCTCTCTCTCTCTCTCTCTCTCTCTCTCTCTCTCTCTCTCTCTCTCTCTCTCTCTCTCTCTCTCTCTCTCTCTCTCTCTCTCTCTCTCTCTCTCTCTCTCTCTCTCTCTCTCTCTCTCTCTCTCTCTCTCTCTCACCATCAACCACATGAGAGGTTACATGTCTTTGTCATGATTAGCATGATTAGCCTAATTACTCCCCCCCCCTCTCTCTCTCTCTCTCTCTCACACACACACACACACACACACACACACACACACACACACACACACACACACACACACACACACAAAATCAACCAGACGAGAGGCTACATGTCTTTGTCATGATTAGCAACCCACTACAGGACAGAGGAACAATTCAATGACCTTCCCAAGTAATGACAGGCGGAAATTCATCAGGAATCACCGAGCTTTTGATATGGGTTCATAGTAAGACATAGGACCACCTGACGACCTTTCCAGGTTATCGTCACCACTGATCACTGCAGAAGATTTAACCTCATCTCCAGAATAAGGCAGAAACTCTAACCCTCAGATTATGGTGAAACAGGAAAATGACTTGAGTGGGTCAATTTTAATATCAAACCATCTTCCCATTGCTCCCTTTGTCTCTTTGTCCCTGTTCACACTTAGATTCACAAACACACAGGCACACCCAAATCTCTCTATACCGGGCCAAATGCTATAACTTATCTTCAGTCATAAACTGTAACTCTCCTTGTCAGTACATGTCTGAATTAATGTGAATTAACTGTTTAAGCATTTAGCCATCCTGCCAATATTACTCCACAGACAATTTCATGAACAATGATCTATCTCACATAAATATAGCACCCGAACTGACTGAGAGATCAATTAAGGTTTTAAGTGCATTCCTGCCATGCAACTTTACTGCCATTTAGCGACCATGATAAGTTAAGTCTTTCAGATAGATAGATAGTTGACTTTATTAATCCCCGGAGGGAAATTAAGATGTCAGACCAGGCAGATATTTTAAAATATAAATGACAAATGACAACATATAAGACTAATAAATAATAATACAAAAAGTAAGGTTCAAGTGTGTTCCCGTAAAGGTAAGTTAGTACACGAGCAGTTCATTGTCAGCACACCTGGCAAAGGCAGATGAATTGTAAAGACTGAAAGCACCTGGCAGGAATGACCTCCTGTTTCACTCCTTTAAACACCTGGGTTGAATCAGTCTGTCGCTAAAGGTGCTCTTTAGATTGGCTAACATGTTGTGCAGGGGGGTGGGAGGTGTTGCACAGGATCGCCAGTAATTTAGCCAGCATTCTGTCCCCCACCAACTCCTCCAGTGTGGCCAGCTTGGATTCAATGACAGACCCAGCCTTCTTTTGAGTTTATTCAGTCTGTTGGCATCCTTTGCTTTGATGGCTTCACCCCAGCATACCACAGCATAGATAATGGTGCTCACAACTACTCCTACTACTTTCGGCTGCTCCCGTTAGGGGTTGCCACAGCAGATCATCTATTTCCATTTCTTATGGTGCTCACAACAACAAACTGATAAAACGTGTGAAGCATCTTATTGCATACATTGAAGGCCCTAAGCCCTTTCAGGAAATACATCTGGCTCATGCCCTTCTTGTAGATGACCTCGGTGTTGGTGGACCATTCCATCTTGCCATCTAGTTGAATGCCCAGGTAGGCGTAGGACTTGACAATCTCCCACTGATGCAGACTGAAGAAGGTAGGGCCTTCATTTTCCTTAAATCCACCATAATTTCCTTTGTCTTGGCCACACTCAGCTGCGGGTGGTTTTCGCCACACCACTTCACAAAGCAGTCCATTAGGCCCCTGTACTCTCCTCCTGGCCACCCTCCACACAGCCCACAATGGCAGTGTCATCCAAGAATCTCTGCAGATGACAGGATTCGGAGTTGTACTTGAAGTCCGACGTATAGATAGTGAACAGGGAGGGAGATAGCACAGTCCCCTGGGGGCCCCCAATGATACTCACCAGATGAGCAGACACACAGCTCGGTAGCCTCACAAGCTGTGGTCTGCCATCAGGTACCTCTCATTCTATGAGACCATGGGGGTACCCACCTGCATGTCCTACAGTTTGTCCTTCGACAGTGTAGGCTGGATAGTATTGAAGGCGCTGGAAAAATCAAAGGACATGATCGGTACCACGCTGTTGGTTCTATCCAGGAAGGAGTAGGCACTCTGCAGTGGGTATATTATTGCATCATTGCACACCCACATATGGCTGATACACAAACTGCAGGGGCCTAATGATGAGCACACCAGTGGTTTGAGGTATGCTAAAAGCAATCTTTCCATGACATTCATTACGTGAAAGGTTAGTGCTATTGACCTATAGTCATTCAGGAGTGTGGCACGCCCCTTCTTGGGCATTGGCACCAGGCATGCTGTTTTCTTAGCACAGGAACTCTCTTAAGGTGCCGATTCATGTTGAAAGGTGCTGGAGTACTCCACATAGTTGGTCAGCACACACCTTCAGCACCTGGGGGGTAAATGCTGTCCGGTCCAGGAGCATAACCCTGGTGAAGTCTCTCCAGCTCTTTCTTCACCTGGTTGTCTGTGATGTATAGTCCAGCTTGGGGAGTGAGGGAAATGGCAGGGTCTTCTGTGGGTGTCAGTGTGACAAAGGGGGGGGGTGAATGAAATCTGGGGCCTCCACTGATGGTGTCAACAGGGGAAGAATGAAATTCAGAAAGGGACAGACCTGGGAGCTGAGTGAGTGGGCAGCTCAGAGAAATAGTGTAGGGGCTGCTGGAGGTGAGGGGGAATAAGTCAAACCCGTTGAAAAACTGGTTCAACTCATTTGCCCACTCTAAATTCCCCTCAGCAGCACCCCTGCCCCTCTTCTGGAAGAAGGTGATCGCTCTCATCTCATGATCATCATCTCATTATTGATGTTATTCTGTAGTCACCTCATATAAAATAGTATTTTTATCATATGATAATCCATGAGTTGTTAATTAACTTTTACTTATCTACTAACAGTATAAGAACTCATCGCACTAATTAAGTTAATTAGGAATATCATTTTGGATAAGTATTTAATGTGACAGGATGATTACTGTTTAATAATATTTTCCCTTGGTGTTTTATACAATACGCTGTAATATACTTTCCAGGTCTAGAACCACTACTGATTAGCCATGGTTTTACCTGGGCATATGATATTTGTGCATATAGTCTAAATTAAATATTCCTCTCCCCTAAAATCATGGAATGGATATCAGTGAGGAGGTGGAGCTGGACCCCACCTCTGAAACATCACAGTCAAATGTGAGTTAGATGTGAGTCAGCCTGTTCTCAAGTTCTCACTGTTTAAATGTCTTGAGTCTTTTGTTTGCACTCATACCACCCTTCAGACTTGTTTTCTACTTCTCTTATACCTAGTACTTTTGCGTTTTTACTTGCCAAGGTGCGTGCATGTCAATTTTATTTTTGAACCAACTCTCAGCCCTGTATCTCATTGCAACTGAGTAAGCCGAGTTTTGGTAATTTTTAAATCACAAGGAAAGCCTAGCATGTTATAATTTTTGGAAGTTTTATCGTCCGGCCAAGGAAATTACCTTCAGATTATTTCACCCGAGACGCGTCAGTTAAATTCAGTGAAGTAATTACTATCTGCCTAAGAATCGACTGATGACCAGACGGACCAATGAAGCAGAGATTCATTCGCCTACCAACAACTGACTCTGTCAAGAATCCAGGCAGTTTTCAGAATCAGAATGCCCAGGAATCAGAAAAGACTTCATCGACTTCCAGCGTCTGACTTTTGCCAAGTACAGCCCAAGCAGTTCCTGCCCAGGCAACGCAACACAAAACACAAAGCAAGACATCAGCACAGTATGGGCCACAGACCACGTCGTTGCCTGGTAATTTCGTCTCCCCTGTGAGCCGACCCTCGCATGAAAATTGGGAGTAAGCCTTCACGGACCATCGCTTGGCTGCTAGCTGAACTGGACCATCTCTGCCTCAGCGCATCATCTAAAGTAGGCCTGAATCACATCTGCTACCTTTGATAACAGTTGATGATGGTTAATAATCTTAAATCTTCATTTTAAACCTTAGAAATGTTTTAACCACTTTTTATGGCGCCCTGTCTTCTCTGGTATGTCTGAAAATCTCACACCCCCTGATACCGTCGCCAAACTAAGATATAAGCTCTGTTTGTCGTTATTTCATTTACGTATTTGATTCTGATTTTCCATTTATTCATTTATTCTTTCATTTATTTACTCATATATTCTATTGTTGGTAGACATTTAGCTATCAATAAATGTCTCTATGATTGAACGTCATTGCCTGTGTGTTTCTCTGAAGTAAAGATAGAAATCCTTGTAATCGAGAATTTACAGCTTCAGACCCGAAACGGATTGTTCTGCTTTCAGCTTATTCCCGATTTTTCAGGGGTCGCCACAGCGGATTTTACAGTTTCCATCAGTAACCTGTGAGGGCACAGCACCAATGGCGGCCGTTGTTAACCCGGGCCTCAGCCGATCCTGTATGGATGTGATCTGAAACTGATTAGTTTGGTTTATCAAGTTCCTATGAAAGTGGGTGGCGCCCTGAATTCTGTAACGAGAATATTAACAATATTGTGGCTGTATATCACTACACAACTAACAACTATCCGCTCTTGGGAGGGTCTTGGTCTCAATGTATTTATGACTGTAGGTCTCAGCAGTAATCTCTTGGTTTTGTCCTGCCGACGAGAACATTCCTAAACTTTCTGAATGCATCACACAATTTTAACCTTGTTTGTATTGCTGAGCACATGTTTGCCCATGTTGTGCGCCTGTACTTCTCTCTCTCCATCCCTGTTTCTCTCTTTCTCACTTTCCAGGATAATTTTTCTTCCTTTATGGACTGTCTGCCGACCATGGATCATCTCCCTCTCTCTTTCAACTGCCTGATGACTTCAGAGCCTGTTTGTGATGCATCCTGTTTTCCCTTGGACACAGTCCCACCCTCCTGGAGATTTATGCTACCGTTTGCACTGTTCTCGTTTAAAATTGCTTTTATAATATTTGGCATCACTCTTGTCACTTCTCTCGTCTTCCTTCTCTCTCTGCGTGAATGCTGTGAGGAAGTCTGCCTTGTCTCTTGTGTGTATGTGAAGTCTGTTCTCTCTGCAGGGCTGCACTGAGCAGAGCTGGTTTGTGGTGCAGGGTCCCGTCGGCTCTTGACTGCATTTGTATGGTTCCTGATGTTGTCTTGGATGGTCGCAGATTCAGTAAATTTGCCTTGCATTCTTACATGTTTATTACCCAGCACATTGAAACTTGCTAAATGTTATGCATTAACTGTATGTATTCTACATTACCTTGCTCTGTGTACTCTATGAAATCATATTATAACTGTGATTTTTGTGTATTTGACACCTATTGTATGTCTGTTCATCCTGGAAGAGGAATCTCTCCTCTGTTGCTATTCCCGAGGTTTTCCCAAATTTTTTTCCTGATAAGGTTTTTCTTGCTGAGTTTTTCTCCAAAATATATTGGGAAGATGGCGGCGTGAATTCACGTTTGTGGGGACCTCACCCGGTACCATCCATGCAGTGTCGTTGTCCATGTCTAAGTTTGTCTTCGTTTGATGGCTGGTAAAACTGGCGCTGGATCGGCTGGAATAGCTTGGTCTGCTGCGTCCTGTGGGCCCAGGGACCACGGCCCTGCCCGGAGGTGCACCCAAAGAGGTAATACCGATGGTGGTCTGACAGGATGCGGAAGTGGAGAAGGCTAAGCTAACTGCTAGCACATGCAGACTGGCAGTTCCATTAACACCAAGGGTGGTCTGGCAGTGGCCTCACCTAGCCTTGACTGTGTTTTTGGTGTAGTCGTGTGGAGTGCGGGGAGGTGTGCCGAAGATGTTTGGCTGGGAGAGTTGGCGTTGGATTGACTGAGGGAGCCTGGTCTGCTGCGTCCGGTGGGCCCAAGGTCCACGGCCCTGCCTGGAGATTCACCCAAGGAGGAAACGCCGAGGGCGTTCTGACAGGACATGGAAGTGGGGCAGGCTAAGCTAACTGCTAGCCCATGCAGACCAGCAGTTCTGACAGTCATCCTGGCTGGCGTTCGTTCTCTGGCCAGTGATTTTTTTTTGTTTTTTTTTTGTTTAGTTTGGATACGTGTGCTTGTAGTTGTGTAGTTTTTGAATGTATTTTTGTCTTTGTGTTACACTGCTGTGGGCTGGGGGAAACGATGTGTAATTTCATTTCATGGGTGCAAGTGTATGAAATGAAATGGCACAAAGTGTTCCTGATTCCTGATTCGGGTTTAGGGTTCAATGGTAGAGGGTGTCACATGTCGTATACTGTTGTATATTGTACTGACTGTAAAACCCTTTTGTAGTACCTTGTGAATTTGGACTATACAATTAAACGACTTCTGCAGTGACTGCCAACATAAAACTCCGCTGCAAAGCAACATGCATGGAGTAGGATCTCGACAAGCGCTGTCGCTCTATGAAGCAGTAATGCAGCATGAGTGCATGGGGGGGGGGGGGGTTCTGTAACAGTTACTGCGGTGTCTTGTTAGCCAACCAAAGTGCTTTTTTGTTATTGGGTGTAGGACTAGACAGTGCTCTAGTCGTCGGCCTGACTCCAAACCACGCTACATGTCTACACACCGCAGGCTCCGTCCTCAAGCCCTCATGTCCTGCACTCCTTTGACACCCAAAACAAACAGGAGAACCTCTGTCCCCAGTGTGTATCTGTCTGTGGGGGGGGGGGGGCGAGAGAGAGAAGGCAGCAAAGTGATGGGCAGACAGAGGGAGAAAGGGTAAAAGAGAGAGAAAAACATGAACAGAGACAGAGAGAGAAAGGACGAAGAGACAGCGCGAGGGGGACAAAGAGTGAAAAGTATCACTTAGGAGGAGAGGAAGAGGGTGAGTAGAGAAAGAAAAACAAATGCAGAGAGAGAAGAGTGGATGTGGAGAGGAAGAAGAAAAACAAATAAGGAAAAAACCTGCTTGTTAGCACCTTACTGGCCCAAATAAACGTCACATGACACACATGACTGATAATCAGTCTCAAGGGCACCTGCACCTCTGCTGTGCCTGCGAGTATTTATGTACACCCACATGTTTGACGTGGTGTGTGTACTTATGTACACCCACATGTGTGACTTGGTGTGTGTACTTATTAGCATGGACTTGCTTTTGCTTTTTTGCACCCATGCATGTGTGTGTGTGTGTGTGTGTGTGTGCGTGCGAGCACACATGTGTGTGTTTATGAGTTGGGTGGGATGTATTGTGTGTGTACGTGTGTTTGTGTGTGTGTTGGGTATGATGTATTGTGTGTATATGTATGTGTGTGTGTGTGTGTGTGTGTGTGTGTGTGTGTGTGTTGGGTGGGATGTATTGTGTGCTTGTGTGTGTGTGTGTTGGGTGGGATGTATTTTGTGTGTGTGTGTGTGTGTGTGTGTGTGTGTGTGTGTGTGTGTGTGTGTGTGAAATGAAAAAGAGGGTAAAAGCAAATTGGCCTTTGCGTGTGTCCAGGCTAATGGGTATGCTGGCACACATCATCACAACTGTTAATCACAGAGTGTGTGTGGATGTGGCATGTGTGCGTGTGTGGTGTGTGTGGGAGAGAGCTTGTGTGTGTGTGTGTGTGTGTGTGTGTGTGTGTATGTGTGAGAGAGAGCTTATGTGTGTGTGTGTGTGTGTGTGTGTGTGTGTGTGTGAGAGAGAGAGAGCTTGTGTGTGTGAGTGTTAGTGAAACAGAGAGACAGAGGGATATTTATACTGATGCGGCACCGTAGACCAGATAAGATCGAAGCAGGAAACAGCAGGCAGGAGGTAGGGAAGAGAGCGGGGGGCAGAAATATGGAGAGAAAATGAATAAGATACACTGAGACGAAGAGAAGAGGAGATAAAAAATCTGAGGGACATAAATGTTAAGAAGGGAGAGAGGAGTTGAGAGAGATTTACACTGACGGGGAACTACACTGGGATAAAGGGTATTATTGCACAGGCTTTAGTCAGACCTCCCGGGAACAGAGAAATTCTCCTCCCTCGTTATATTTCCATTCTTAGACAGCCCAAACAAATCTAGCAGCAGGGGCAACTGTTGCTGTGTGTAGTTAAAAGGTGTAGCCTGGCCAGCAGCTAACAGGGTTAGAAGTAGCATCCTGCATCCTGCAGAACAGGGTTAGAAGTAGCATCCTGCGTCCTGCAGAACAGGGTTAGAAGTAGCATCCTGTGTCCTACAGAACAGGGTTAGAAGTAGCATCCTGCGTCCTGCAAAACAGGGTTAGAAGGAACATCCTGCATCCTGCAGAACAGGGTTAGAAGTAACATCCTGCATCCTGCAGAATAGGGTTAGAAGGAACATCCTGCGTCTTGCAGAACATTGTTAGAAGGAACATCCTGCGTCCTGGAGAACAGGGTTAGATGTAGCATCCTGCGTCCTGCAGAACAGGGTTAGAAGGAACATCCTGCTTCCTGCAGAACAGGGTTAGAAGGAACATCCTGCGTCCTGGAGAACAGGGTTAGAAGTAGCATCCTGCGTCCTGCAGAACAGGGTTAGAAGGAACACCCTGCGTCCTGCAGCTGAAATGGATAGACGTGCACCAACGGGCCCGCGGCACGGGGGAGCCGCTACGTTCAAAGCTCATTTCTTGGCGTGCAAATGCCGAGCGGCTTGACGGCAGGTTTGCAAGAGCTGTTCCACACCTAGACCTGACCTATTACCTAGACCTGATCTACTACCTAGACCTGATCTATTACCTAGACCTGGTCTATTACCTAGACCTGATCTATTACCTAGACCTGGCTTATTACTTAGACCTGACCTATTACCTAAACCTGACCTATTAAACCATATTTTACTGAACTGCACAACCAGTACATACAGATCTCCCAAACACTGTTCTTTCAACCTTCAACAAAATCCATTACTACATCCTCATGATCCAGATACACATGTAGGGTTATGGTCAAACACAGACCCAACAAACACACTGGAGGACTACAGCCTCTTCTTTTGATTATAGACTCCTAAACAGGGCGCCTGGGTAGCATAGCGATCTATTCCATTGCCTACCAACACGGGGATCGCCGGTTCGAGTCCCCGTGTTAGCTCTGGCTTGGTCAGGCGTCCCTACAGACACAATCGACTCTGTGCATAACTGACTTCTGGTTTCTACTGCAGCGGTCATACCAGTTTCCTGTTTGTTGACAATGGCATATTTTTTGGCGATGCCTGCAAGATTTACCATGGATAAATGTCAACGACATGCACGGAACTGTCGACAAACTTTCACCTGCACCTTCCAGCAAACGGGTGAAAAGTTTCAAGTTGTACATATCAAGTTACGTCCACAATTCCATCCGTCCGACCGCTCAGCAGGGGACACTCATTTTACAAAAAATTGACGCCATCTGTTGTTGTGAATGTATTGTAACAACCGCAGATAAGTAGACTCGCTAGCTCTTGGCTAATGGGGTCGGACCCTTTAGTTGACTGGTTAACGTAGTCACCCGTGGTGCGGGAGACCTGGTTTTGCGTCCCGGCTGTGGCGGTTCCTGGCTGCCCCCCAAATTAGCTAAAGTATATTGACATTTAAAAGTCTAGACCCCGAATATAAGATGACCCCACTTTTTCAGACATATTTACAGGATAAAAAAACCCCATCTTATATCCAGACCAATACCAGGAGACACATACATCAATTCAGCTTCTCTGTGTTTATGTATGAGGCCGCTGCATCAGACTTATATATGTTCTTTCTAACTGATTGTTGTATAAACAGTTGTAGAAACAGCACAAACCAACACATTTTGTCAGTTATTTGTGATGAAGCATCTGAGTACCCAAGAGCCATGTGTTATTTAGTATTACATCACGGGTGCTATCTCCTCATCTGTAGTATTACTATTACAATTATAATGTGCAATTTCATTTCGCAGACGCTTTCATCCAAAGCAACATACATCTGAGAGGGAGTTGGCTTGTACAGGCATCAGAAGTCTAAGCCACGGACTCATACTGGAGACTGGAGACTCGTCCCAACAGGAGTTTGAACTCCCGGTCTCCGGCAGGAAATCTGGCATTCTTACCTGCTGAGCTATCCAGCTGCCACAGCCAGATGACTGCTCTAAATGGCTCATCTCATCAGCGGCTGATTTCCCTGGCTGTCATCACATTTCCATGTCAACAACAGATACGTTCAAATATTGACTCAGACAACATCCCGGGAGACGCAGCACGCAAGCTAATCTGATGCTAATGCTAAAACACATTCTGCATCACATGCCTTCCCTGACTGCACAATGAACAGCGGCGTACACATTTCAGTTAAATAAATAAACAAACAAACAATAAATAATGCTACAAAATAATGCTTTAAAAGCAGCAAGCTAGCTAGCAGTGTTTTGGGAGACAAGGGTTCGCGTCCCGACTGTGGTGGTCCCTGGCTGCCCCCCCCCTGAACTTTGCTACACTATGTCAGAAGTGGGATTAATTTAATTAATTAATTAATTGTAAGGTGCTTTGAGTGGCTGTTGGTGCTAGAAAAGCGCTATAAAGATGCAACATGATTGATTGATTGATTGCTAATGTTATTTGTTATTCATTATTTGTATTATGTGTTTAATATGCGATGTAACTTGTAAATGTTATTTGTACTGTTACAAAGTGTTGATTTACAAGTGTTGATTAGCACTTTGCTGTTAAGCGTGGTCGGTTGCATGGCAACGAGCCACTTGCGGTGGAATAACATATACTGGTGAAATAAATATTAAGAACGTGTTTTAAACCTGGTTCTACGTTTATTTGAGACAACACTTTAACAGAGTAAAGAAAAGTTACAGACTACTCGAGATAGTGTATATGTTGTGAATAACATCACAGCTGTGACTTGGTCACAGACACCATCTGAAGCTGAGGTGCTGCAGATAATCACCCTCATGTTTGAAGTATATATTTGTTTATCTGAGGCTTGTGTTTATCTGTATGGCCGTGCGAGAGAGAGAGAGAGAGAGAGAGAGAGAGAGAGAGAGAGAGAGAGAGAGGAGAGAGAGAGAGAGAGAGAGAGAGAGAGAGAGAGAGAGAGAGAGAGAGAGAGAGAGAGAGAGAGAGAGAGAGAGAGAGAGAGAGGGTAATTAGCAATCAACAGCTGTGGCAGACAGACAGGAAACAGCTTGTTAAGAAACAGAGATAGATGGAAACAGATTACAAAAGAGAAGAAAGACAAGGAGGGCAAATAAGTAAGCTGATAAAAGGAGAGCATGAGAGATATTTATACGGAGGAAGTAAAATAAGGGGTTGAAGGAGGGTGAGAAAAAGAGAGGGGGGAGGAGAGAAAAGTGAGGTGACAACAGTTGCTGTTGTCAGCCGGGAACACTTTGTCAAATGTGCCATTGTCAGAGAGAACCGATCGGTGACCGAGTCAAGATGGAGGAAAACTTTCCACCGCAGCAATATGACACACAACCAAACACATCCAACCAAACACAACCAACCAAACACATCCAACCAAACATCCAACCAAACACAACCAACCAAACACATCCAACCACACAACCAAACACAGCCAAACACATCCAACAAAACACAACCATCCAAATACAACCAAACACATCCAACCAATCACAACCACTCACATCCAACCAAACACAACCAAACACATCCAACCCAGCAAGTCTGAAATGAGCCATGAGTCAAAGCCAAGTCAATACTTGTGTCTGAGAATTAACCAGACGGGAATATGTGCTTTCTTTCAGAGTTCTTGGTGTGCCATCATTACACACACACCAGTGTTTGTTTCCCCATTGCTTCAACCACTAATAGACTAAGAGTAGAATATCCATCCATCCATCCATCCACTTTCCAAGCCGCTTATCCTAATTAGGTTCCCCAGACGCTGGACCCTATCCCTGCATTCATTGGGCAGAAGGCGGGGAAACACCCTGGACACGTCGCCAGTCCATCTCAGGGCAGACACATTCACACCTAGGGACAATTTAACATGACTGATTCACCTGACCTACATGTCTTTGGACTGTGGGAGGAAACCGGCGCACCCGGAGAAAACCCACCGCAGACACGGGGAGAACATGCAAAACTCCACATAGAGGACGACCAATTTCCCCTTGGGGATGAATAAAGTATTTCTGAATCCGACCTGGGACGACCCCCAAGGTTGGACAACACCCGGGGTTAGAACGCCAGGACCTTCTTGCTGTGAAGCAACAGCACTAACCACTGGGCCACTGTACGGCCCACAATAGAATATAGTGCTGTTTATTTGTGCAAGTTTGTTATCACAATGAATTTAGGGGCTCTCTTTTCATTTTAGTGCCCAAGTCATTTCCTGAAGTCATTTCCTGATAAATCCTTGGCATTTTTTTTGTTGTTAATAGTTAAATTCATGATGCTTTTTTTTCTGCATAACATCTGCTACATGCAAAAAAGTCAAGAAAATATAGAGATAATTATGAAGACTCCCCTTTGTACAGTCATCTCTGTCATCCAGGGATACACAATGTCATAACAAAGTAAGACCGACAGTGTGGATTTGAAAATGTCCCCCACATGATATCAGAACTGAAAAAATAATCAGATGAGCAGCGAGAGGTTTCAAATCTACATTGACACTCCAGTGTATGTTCTGACTTAATTTTGACATTATAAAGTCCACCTCTTTACTCATTTATCTTATAATTATGTTATTCATTAATATTAGTTTTAGTAATATTAACATATATAATGCATTAATAATTAGTAATTTATTATATTTTTTAATATTTATTTTTATTTTATATTTATTGATATTTTATTGATTTTATTATTTTATATTAATATTAATGATTAATATAATATATAATATAATAGTGATATTAGTATTAGTATAATATTAGTATTCAATAATATTAGTATTCATCAAAATTAGTATTCATTTTTTTGCTGCACATGGTTCTCTCTTGAATGTGGTTCAATTGGAACAATGTTGGGATACTGTTAAACATAACTTTGGCATCTATCAACCAAACAGTTAACAGACAATTTCATGCAACTTCCACTAATGACTGCAAGTTAAAGCCAGAAGCAGTAACTGAAGGCCCAGCTCCGCTGCAAGCTGGCTGTACCAAAACCTCTGCTGGAGTAAACAACCGCTCAGTCAAAGGGGTCTTGAGATGCAGTAGCCTAAAAGGGATAGTTTACCCCAAAATGAAAATTCTGTCCTTGTCCACTCCCCATCATGCCAGAAGAAACCCCGATTAGTGTTCTGTTTTCGTACAACACTAGCGGAATTATCTGACAACATGCCAGAGCAGCTTTCTTCCGAATAATTGCAGTGAACAATGGCCAGTTTGGTAGAGCTCCAAAAATGGCAAAAAAAATTACCACAGATTTTCTCAAAACAACTTCTGCAGCACAGCCCCAGTCTCTGAAGGCATAAAAGACTGAAATTTAAACCATTATTTATTACAAATCTCCCCCTTCTCTCTCACCTTCAGACAAAACCCTTACGCGGGCACATTTAAATTAAGAGACGACCGGAAGCATTCACACGGAGACGTTCTCGCAAGGAGAGACATCGCAAGAATGGCTCTGCTTCAACATCTTTGAACTTGAACGTGCCTGTGCAAGGTCTGGGTGCACGGATGCATGAAAGGTTTTAAAGGAAAGAAGGAGGAAGAAAAAAAAAGTCCGATAAATAATGGTTTAAATTTTGGCCTTTTCGATTCACAGAGCTGCATGAGCCATTTGGAGCCATTCATTTTGCCACGTCAAACAACAGCTGCAAATATTATTAGTTAACGGTCGCCTGAACAACCATGTGCTCTCTTTCTATAGGGGCAAAATACTGTATGTGGACAGCAGGGGGCAACAGGAGGGCATGGACACCTAATCTTGGGTTCTTAGTTAATAAAAAAAAAAGATAAAAATGCTTAGAAATGCAGAGGGCTTGAACCTCCATTTCTTTAGAGCAGGCTGTGAAAAACCATGTAGGATTAAAAACGATATGACAGAAAACCCCTTTTAGTATCTATTTTCAATGGCAAAACTTTTTATCAACTTTATTTACATGGTGAATAGGCAATAAACTAATCATAACACAGCATATATATGCTTCATGAGATTTAGCTTTGTGAGATCGATTCTCTTACTCTCTCTTCTCTATATTCTGCGCTAACCTACCGATTTTCCTATTTTCTGTGCTTAGTTAACTTATCATTCTCTAGTTTTCTTTCTCAAACGACTCTTGTGTTAGTGGGCAGCCTTTTGTTCCTAGTCCGTTTACTAGCTTCGAGTTTAACCTAGCTTAGCAGGTTAGCTTTATTGCATTTGCAGTCAAAACAGCCTTGTTAAAACGATGGTGTGTGGTGACAGTTGTCTCTACAAGAGAGACGTGTCCGTGAGTCAGAGCAGCTTCTTTCGGCCAGGACTATGTTAGACATGACGGGCACTCCAGTTAGCTTTAGCCCCGGGCCTGACAGCAGACCTGCTATTGTTGGCACTAGCTCAGCCTCGTCGGCAGATGCGGTGGAGTTTGCCTCTTTTTTCCGGTGTGGGAAGGGTTGCAAGAGCAAGCCACCGGTCGCGTGGTCTGGTCTGCAGTCACCTCTCCCTACTGCAAACCGGTATTTGCTAATTATCAGCTCTGTTGGTAGTCCTACTGGCCAACATGCATAAAGGGATACATGTTTCTGATCTGATTGTCTTGCCAACCACATCTGCTGTGTCAGATCATTTTTTCATCAAATCTGAAGAATTACTGGCCTGTCACGTTGATGTCGGCACAGATGTAATTGCCACTCGCCACACTGGTCTATCCATTGTAGCTGCACTTGGTAAGCAGATGCCTGAAGTCTTGGCTCCTTTCACTGTTGTGAGTGACTCTTAAAAATCTCACTAGTGACTTGAATGTGGCCCTCTATAGTCTCCTTGATTCAGTTGCACCTCTCACTACCAGAGCTAGGTGATTAAAGAGGACCCTAGTTTAATGACAATACACATGCTCTTAGGGAGTCTGCAGGAGACTGAAATGTAAATGGCGAAAATCAAAACTGGAAGTTTTTTACCTATCTTGACATGAGTGTTTATTGAAATACAGGTGTGCTTTATCTGCTGTGAAAGCAGCACATCTCCCTCACTTAATATTAATAAACATAACCCCAGATTTCTCTTTGACACTGTAGCTAAACTTATTAAAAAGAAGCCATCTGGGCGTCTGAGTAGCGTAGTGGTCTATTCCGTTGCCTGCCAACACAGGGAACTAAAGTTTGAATCCCCGTGTTACCTCCGGCTTGATCGGCCATCTCTACAGACACAATTAGCCATGTCTACGGGAGGGAAGCCAGATGTGGGTGTATCCTGGTCACTGCACTAGCGCCTCGTCTGGTCAGTTGGGCACCTGTTCGGGCAGGAGGGGGAACTGGGGGGAATAGCGTGATCCTCCCACATCCTACATCCCCCTGGTGAAACCCCTCACTGTCAGGTGGAAAGAAGTGGCTTGGTGGCTCCACATGTATCGGAGGAGATATGATGTAGTCTGCAGCCCTCCCAGGATCAGCAGAGGGGGTTGAGCAGCAACCCGGATGGCTCGGAAAAGTGGAGTAATTAGCCGGGTACAATTGGGGGGAACCCCCCTCAAAAAAGAAGAAGTCATCTTTTAGCTGCTCATAATTCATGCCCAGTCAGTTTCTAGACTTTTTTTCTGCAATAAAGTTGAAGAGATCATAAACTAAATTAGGTCTTCAACTCCAGCTAGTCCTGCAGATCCTGTCTTACCAAATTCACATCTATACAGTGAGTCACTGATAGTCCCTGTTATTACAGCTTTTGAGACTACCTCTCTTGATACTTTGACTAAGCTCGTGTCAGTTCTAAACCAACTACTTGCCCACTTGACCCTTTACCAGCAAAACTTTTTAAAGACCTCTGGCCTTTCCTGGGACCTACAATGCTGGACATTGTTAATTTATCACTTACTACTGGCACTGTTCCTCGCAGTTTTAAGACAGCTGTGGTCAAACCTCTACTTAAGAAACTGCACCTCTGCTGAAAAGTATCTCGTTTTTAGCAACTAGTGACTTTACAGTAGTGACTACTGATAGTCAGAACAGTGATTAGTTTTTAGAGAGGTAAGCACTAGTGTCTAATTTTCAGTGACTATGTTTTTAGTGAATGAATGACAACATGGCCTGCAGGAGAACAGGGGCCAGTTGAAACTTTGCACTGTGACTTGGACAATGGAGTCAGTAATTTGACACTGACACTGTTACTGGAGCTGTGTCCGAAGAGGTAACACCAAGGGCAGTCTGACAGGATGCGGAAGCGGGACAGCTAAGCTAACTGCTAGCTCATGCAGACCGGCAGTTCCAATAACATCGAGGGCGGTCTGGCAGCGGCCTCGCCAAGTGTTGACTGTGTTTCAGTGTTGTCGTGTGGGGTGCAAGGAGGTGTGTTGAAGGTGTCTGGCTGGGACAGCTGGCGTTGGATCGGCTGGGGGAGCCTGGTCTGCTGTGTCCGGCGAGCTCAGGGATCACAGCCCTGCCTGGAGCTGCACCTGAGGAGGAAACACCAAGGGTGGTCTGACAGGACACGGAAGCGGGGCAGGCTAAGCTAACTGCTAGCCCATGCAGACCGACAGTCCCGACAATCACCCTGGCTGGCGTTCATTCTCTGGGGTGGAATTTTTGGACTGTGTTGTTAACCGTTTGTGTGTGTGTGTGTGTGTGTGTGTGTGTATATATATATGTGGGTTTTTTTGGGGGTTTTTTTTGTTGCTTTGTTCTCTGTTTTTGTATGTTTTTGTGGTGTTGTTTTCGGGAAATTTGCGATGTGTGTTTTTTGTCTTTTGTGTCGCACTGCTGTGGGCTGGGGGAAACAGAATTTTGTTTCTTTTGTGTACACAAGTACATGAACGAAATGATAATAAATTGTTCCTGATTCCTGATGTCCCTTTTTACAACAATATGTAATGACTTAACGCAAAAGGTGAAACCTTATAAAGTTGATTATTTCTTTTAATAAAAACATGACTGAATTTTTGTTAATATATTCATTCCAGAAAAAAATTGAAAGTGTTGTTATGCACATAACAAAGTCAAGCAGTAACAAAATTTTAGCAACAACTGAAATAAGGCCCCTTTCCCTTAAGCCGGATTTTACTGAAACACACTCAGATACACGACCCTCCAGTTGTTTATCTGAACGACAGTAAACGCTCAGATCCAAAGCTAAGACTGTCCTTCGCTAACCCAGTGTTAGCTGGGTGTTAAGAGGATACCACCACACACACACACACACACACACACACACACACACACACACACACACACACACACACACACACAAAGCACGCACACACAAAGTAAAAGAATATTGTCTCATCTCCCTACCCTGTTTACTTTTCCCCCTCCCTCCCTCCCTCCCTCCCTCCCTCCCTCCCTGTCTCTTTCTTCACTGGATCATCCCTCTTTCCTTACGTTTTTCATTGAAAAATAACTGTTCACCAGCTACAAAGACAAGTTCCCTCGCTATCTTGACCCTTCTCTCTCGCTCTCTCTCTCTCTCATCCCTTGTTCCTTTCCTGTCCCTACCACACTCCCTCGCTCACCTTCTGTCACCTCCCTGTCATCTTCCCACTTGTAAGATCACTGCTAAAAATACAGCCGGTTTTGCGCAAAAGCCCCTGGAAGAAAGCAAAAACAATCAGCTACTTCCTGTGCTCGGTGACCCCTCCCCATCTCTCTGAGCTGGCTGTTAAAACAAAAAGCATCCATTGGAGCCCTGTAGAGCGAAGGAGATGAAATCTTTGCTTTGTTTTTTTTTTCTTCTGTACCTCTCCTCCCTCGTTCCAATTCTTTTACTCCTTGGCATGGTTAAATAGACACTGTACACAGCTTTTCTGAAAACAGCCAGCATTGCAGCTCTTTCCCCATTTTTTTACCTGCAAAAGAAAAGACCCTTGCAGTTGTGACAATAGTGGAATGTTTATGGAAGAAGAAGTAGAAAAGTAGAGTGTTTTATCAGTCATATGATCCTAGGACCATAGCTAGTGCTCCAGTTTGACCAACTGAACCTCCACCCTCAACCACAAGCCTTTTCTTTGGACTCATTATGGGACACTCCAGCTCCTCATTTTATTTACATTTATTTTTGCTTGTCTGGAGCCCTTGAAAGGGTTGATGGTCGGCCAGTAGGATAACTCTTGGGCCCATATTGGGCAGTGGGGTCTCTTGCGGTAGGTAGCCTGGTTTTGGTGCCTCAGCTGGAGGTGGAGACTCTGGGAGTGGCCATACTTATACAGTCCGCACACCTCCTTAAGGGAATGTCATGCGAATTTCCTGTGCAACATTGTTTTATAACATGTGCTTTTGCTTTGCTCATGACTGGACACTGACACACACAGGAAACACACACACAGACACTGAACGTGCTGAGATCAGACCCAACAAGAATAAAAGAGACAAGATGGCTTGAAAGAAGACGTTGTTGTTGGACTACAAACTGTGATCAGATAAATAAAGCCTGTGTATGTGTATGTCCATCCCAGTCTGTTTGCATGTAATTTATTTTTTTCTTCCCTTTTTCTCCCTGATTGCATCTCGCCAATTACCCCACTCTTCCAAGCTATCCCGTTTGCTGCTCCACCCCCTCTGCCAATCTGGGGAGGGCTGCAGTCGACCACATGCCTCCTCCAATACATGTGAAGTCACCAGCCACTTCTTTTCACCTGACAGTGAGGAGTTTTGCCAGGGGGATGCCATTCCCCCCAGTTCTCCCTCCCCCCAAAACAGGCGCCCCGACCAACCAGAGGAGGCGCTAGTACAGTGACCAGGACACATACCCACATCCAGCTTGCCACCTGCAGACATGGCCAACTGTGTCTGGGGACGCCAGACCAAGCCGGAGGTAACACGGGGATTCGAACTGACGAGCCCCATGTTGGTAGGCAACAGAACAGATTGCTACGCTACCCAGACTCTCATACGTATAAGTCTTGATTGTAGCTGAGTCTTAACGTGTTGATTTCCTTCTTTGTTTCAGTGACACTTCTTCCATGATGAAAACGAAAGATGATGAACTGAATCAAAGAATTCATATTCACAAATAAAAGTTACTTTTCATCGTTGTTCTTGTGAATAAAATTTACATGTCAGTTCACTCCAATGTATAAAAACAAGTTTTACCATGCCTGCCTTATTTTTTTTTTTCAAAATCCAGATTATACTACAAATATGAAATTTGATTTTGATATTGACTCCTTTTTTGCCTAGAAAGAAAAGCAGCTGTTGTTGTATTGTCACAGTTTTTGCCAACCAAATTAAAACTTTAGACCTTTATCCACTTTGTGCTCCAAGAGTGCAGAAAAAAGTGGCCATCCCTGTACCAACATTTCCCTACAGGAGAGAAATAAACTGCCACATTTCCTAATTTGTCTTTGCTGTTGAGACGTATGGTAAAAGATCTACTGTAAGTATTTTTCCTTTATTCATCATCATCAGTTCCGTAACCTATGGAGGTTGTAGGAGCACAGTAGGGGGAGTACCTGGTGGTCCCTATCTCCTCTCCGGGTATGGATGGCCGTTGGTTCACAGAGGAACTCATGCGGCCTTTGACAGGCTTTGTTTTTAGTCCTGCTGGGCGTCCACACACCCTCCACACAACAACCCAAGGGTTGAAGTGGGGTGCCGGTTTAGTCGCCAACGCCCCGACAGTTGCAGTTTACCCAGGAGCAGGAGGTGCTTTAGTAATTTTTTTAGGGCTTGCAAAAGCAGCCATTGTCAAAGTGCCCATTGTTGGTGCATGGGCGGCACGGTGGCACAGTGGTTAGCGCTGTCCCCTCACTGCAAGGAGGTCCTGGGTTCAAACCCCGGGGTTGTCCAAAATTGGGGGGGGGGGGGCGTCATCCCAGGTCGTCCTAAGGGTGGAGTCTGCATGTTCTCCCCGTGTCTGCAGTGGGTTTTCTCCGGGTGCTGCGGTTTCCCCCACCATCAAAAGAAACATGCATGTTAGGGTTAATACTCCGGTCTGTGCCCCTGAGCAAGGTAATGGGAGAAGAATTGGGGTAGGTCCCCGGGTGCAGCATGAAGGCAGCATCCCACTGCTCCAAGCTACACAGATCACAGCTAGGATAGGTTAATTTGCAGTAACTGAATTTCCCCAAGGGCATTAATAAAGGAAACTTAACATAAAACTTAAAATGCTTTGTGAACTATTGCTGCACTTCTGCTGCATTCCTGAGCAGCCACCAACTGAAAAGAAAAAAGAAAAAAAAGAACGAGGAAAGAAAAAGAAGTTTTGCCCTCTTTCTAGCATTCAGAAGTTACAAGAAATACCCTGGAGACTTACTGGATATAAAGGCAGCTTTGTGTTTTAGTAGACTACTTTTGTTGTACTATATAGAATAACCGCAGGTATTCTCTGCTGCACTAAAGCAGGGCGGGTGCAGGACGGACACACAAGTTGGACTTCTCGACTCTTCTAAGCCTCCTGAAAACGGAAAAAACAGCTGTCTTTCCCCATCTATCCTTCTTTCCACTGTGCCGGCTGATAAAACAAGGGGGGGGGGGGGGTTTGCAGGAGACACAGCCGCCCTCTTCCGTTGAACAACGGTCCTCGGCTTCACATCCCGACAAAGTAAAGCATGGCATGTTTTAACGTCTTCGCGCCCCCTTTTCTCTTTGTCAAGGATCTCTTTAGCTTTCACCCCTGGGAGACACGTCGTGGGGTCCTCACGCAGTTTGTTCGTTTTGTTTGTTCGCCCGTGCTCGATCCACAGCCCTCGAGTCAAGGACACGGGGAGACGACTCGCGGCTCCTGTTAGATTTACACAACGTGAAGAATTAATTAAACGACAGGTATGTGGGGTCTGCGGGGACGCAGAGACAGGGAAACGAGCGTGTGTGTGTAGGGGGGGGGTAAAAGTAGAGAAAAAACGGGGTCTTGGATATCTCCCATGCTTGACGCCTCTTCCCTGACACACACACACACACACGGGACAAGGACAGAGTGTCGGCGCCTCCGTTCGCCGTGTGACGCTCTCCATCTCTAAGGAGAGGGACTCGAACACGCGGGGTCTGCACGGGTCGCCTTAATTAGCCATATATCCTGCTATGGGGGCTCCCAAGGGGTTTAGCAGGGGTGCACGGGGCAAGAAAAGGGAGGATGAGGGGCGGGGAGAGGGAAAGAGGCAGAAACACGGATTAGAGCAAAGGGAATAAACCAATGGGATTGGAAGGTTATTTAAAACATGGCCTACAAAAACAGGTGTGTGTGTGTGTGTGTGTGTTTGTATAATTACCTGTGTGTAGGGTGATGCTAGTTTGTGTGGACTGTGTGTCTCTGCAGACATGCTTCTGCACACTCTACTGATCATGTGTGTGTATTTACACGTGGACCTTGCACAGTGATAGCGTGTGTGTGTGTGTGTGTGTGGCCCCGTTTGGGACTGGAACACACTGTGTTGGCGCTTGTCCCGTGGAAATGCTTTGACCATTTCTTGGAAAACTCGTTTAATGCACTTTGCTGCACTTTTGACTCGGGCTGAACAAGGTTTCCTGATTTAAATTTACCGAACTGACAAACTTTCTGAGATCCTTGACCCTCTTTCAGTTAACCAAGTGAAAACCTGTGTTATCAGGGACGGCTGGTATAAGCGGGCTAACGGGGCTAAGCCCTCCCTACCTTTTACAATAAAGAGGAGAACTCTACATATAGTTAAAAAAAAATCTTAGAACAGATTGTTTTAAATTTTTGGTGGAGCCCAGAGCAGCAACAGCACCAAATAGTCACAAGAAAAACACAGGATATATCCACTACTACCACTACTACTACTACTACTACTGCTACTACTACTACTTTCGGCTGCTCCCGTTAGGGGTCGCCACAGCAGATCATCGGTTTCCATCTCTTCCTGTCCTCTGCATCCTCCTCTGTCACACCAGCCACCTGCATGTCCTCTCTCACCACATCCATAAACCTCCTCTTTGGCCTTCCTCTTCTCCTCTTGCCTGGCAGCTCCATATTCAGCATCTCTCCTCCACACATGTCCAAACCATCTCAATCTTGCCTCTCTTGCTTTGTCTCCAAACCGTCCAACCTGAGCTGTCCCTCTAATATACTCGTTCCTAATCCTGTCCTTCTTCATCACTCCCAGTGAAAATCTTAGCATCTTCAACTCTGCCACCTCCAGCTCCACCTCCTGTTTTTTCATCAGTGCCACTGTCTCCAAACCATATAACATAGCTGGTCTCACAACCAACTTGTAAACCTTCCCTTTAACTCTTGCTGGTTCCCTTCTGTCACAAATCACTCCTGACACTCTTCTCCACCCACTCCACCCTGCCTGCACTCTCTTCTTCACCTCTCTCCTGCACTCCCCGTTACTTTGGACAGTTGAAGTATTTAAACTCATATGCCTTCATCACCTTTACTCCTTGCATCCTCACCATTCCAGTCCTCCCTCTCATTCCCGCATAGGTATTCCGTCTTGCTCCTGCTGACTTTCATTCCTCTTCTCTCCAGTGCATACCTCCACCTCTCAAGGCTCTCCGCAACCTGCACCCTATTCTTGCTACAGATCACAATGTCATCCTCAAACATCATAGTCCACGGAGACTCCTGCCTGATCTTGTCCGTCAACCTGTCCATCACCATTGCAAACAAGAAAGGGCTCAGGGCCGATCCTTGATGTAATCCCACCTCAAACCCATCTGTCATTCCAACCACACACCTCACCACTGTCACACTTCCCTCATACATATCCTGCACCACTCCTACATACTTCTCTGCAACTCCCGACTTCCTCATACAATACCACACCTTCTCTCTCGGCACCCTGTCATATGCTTTCTCTAAATCTACAAAGACACAATGCAACTCTTTCTGGCCTTCTCTATACTTCTCCATCAACATTCTCAAAGCAAACATCACATCTGTGGTGCTCTTTCATAGCATGAAACCATACAGCTGCTCGCTAATCATCACCTCTCCTCTTAACCTAGCTTCTATTACTCTTTCCCATAACTTCATGCTGTGGCTGATCAGCTTTATACCTCTGTAGTTGCTACAGTTCTGCACATCGCCCTTATTCTTGAAAATTGGTACCAGTATGCTTCTTCTCCACTCCTCAGGCATCCTCTCACTTTCCAAGATTGTGTTAAACAGTCTAGTTAAAAAACCCACTGCCATCTCTCCTAAACATCGCCATGTCTCCACAGGTATGTCATCGGGACCAACTGCCTTTCCACTCTTCATCCTCTTCATAGCTGCCCTCACTTCCTCCTTGTTAATCCACCACACTTCCTGATTCACGATCCCTACATCATGCAACCTGCTCTCTCTCTCATTTTCTTCATTCATCAGCCCCTCAAAGTACTCCTTCCACCTTCTCAGCACACTCTCCTCACTTGTCATCACATTTACATCGTTCCCAGCTCGGTCCCTCTGTTTAGCCATTTGGTATAAGTCCTTTTCTCCTTCCTTAGTGTCTAACCCAGCGGTCGGGAACCTATGGCTCGCAAGCCATATATGGCTCTTCCGGTGACGGCATATGGCTCCCAGACAATTTTGAGTTGAAAAAAAGATCAGTTTGGAACTGATTTTAAAATACTTGTGATATTTCTTAATAATACTGTGTCATTTTAAAGTAAACAGAAATTCGTTTTGAAGATAAATTTCACGGGTCACCCGCGGGTCGGGTCGGGAACCAATGGCTCGCGAGCATGTCCGGGTCATTGTAAAGGTGAAGAAATCAATTTTATCAGATAGCCAACTAGTTTATCCGCTTCAACCCTTGTAACGGAAAAGATGACGAAAAGAAAAAAAGACGATGATTACCGTGCATTCCAGGCTGCGTGGACAGAGGAATTTGCATTTGTGGAGAGAGCAGGATCTGCGGTATGTCTAATATGCAATGATAAAATTGCATCGATGAAACGGTCAAATATAAAGCGGCACTTCGATACGCACCATGCTTCATTTGCATTGAAATATCCAGCGGGGGACAGCAGGAAAAGGGCATGCAAGGAGCTACAGCGGAGAGTGCAGACGAGTCAGCAGCAACTATGTGTGTGGACCAAGCAAGGTGACGGGAATTCCGCTAGCTTTGCGGGTGCTTTGGCAATAGTAAGGAATGGAAAGTCATTCACAGATGGCGAGTATGCCAAAACATTCATGCTTGATGTGGCCAATGAACTGTTTGATGACTTCCCAAATAAAGACAAGATAATCAAACGAATAAAAGACATGCCCCTGTCAGCAAGAACTGTGCACGATCGTAGCATCATGATGGCAAATCAAGTCGAGGAAACACAAATTAAGGACATAAACGCCGGGACATACTTTTCTCTCGCGTTAGATGAGTCAACAGACGTTAGCCATCTATCTCAGTGCAGTATAATTGCCAGGTATGCTGCAGGTGACACACTGCGTGAGGAAAGCTTGGCTGTTTTGCCAATGAAAGGGACAACAAGAGGAGAGGATTTATTCACGTCTTTCATGGAGTTTGCTAAAGAAAGAAAACTACCAATGGATAAACTTATTTCTGTCTGTACTGATGGTGCACCCTGTATGTTGGGGAAGAACAAAGGATTTGTAGCGCTTCTCCGTGAACATGAAAAGAGAGCCATCCTAAGTTTTCATTGCATCCTGCACCAGGAGGCGCTTTGCGCTCAGACGTGTGGCCAGGAGCTTGGTGAGGTGATGTTGCTGGTCATTCGAGTGGTCAACTTTATTGTTGCCCGAGCTTTAAATGATCGCCAGTTTAAAGCTCTGTTAGAAGAAGTTGGGAATCATTATCCCGGTCTGCTTTTACACAGCAACGTGCGTTGGTTGTCAAGGGGGAAGGTGGTCAGCCGTTTTGCAGCTTGCCTGAGTGAAATCCGGACTTTTCTTGAAATGAAAGGCGTCAAGCATCCTGAGCTAGACAACACTGACTGGCTCCTGCAGTTTCACTATCTCGTGGACATAACTGGCCATCTGAACCAGCTCAATGTGAAAATGCAAGGTATTGGAAATACAATCTCATCCCTTCAACAAGCAGTGTTTGCATTTGAAAGCAAGCTGGAAGTCTTTCTCAGGGACACTGAAACAGGTCGTCTTCTGCACTTTGAAAGACTGCAACAATTTAGAGATGCATGCTTAGCAAGTGACTCCAATCAACATCAGGATCTCCAGCAGCTAGCTGGCTTTACGTCCAATCTCCTGCAGTCATTCAAAGCACGTTTTGGAGAATTTCGTGCGCGCACTGGTCTTTTCAAGTTCATCACTCATCCACATGAGTGTGCAGTGGACAAAATCGACCTGACATGCATCCCCGGGGTCTATATCGGAGACTTTGAGCTGGAAGTTGCTGACCTGAAGGCATCAGACATGTGGATGAGTAAGTTCAAGTCACTTAATGGAGAGTTGGAAAGTCTTGCGCGACAGCGAGCAGAGCTGGCGAGGGAACACAAGTGGACAGAAATGAAAAATCTTCAACCTGAAGACCAGCTGATTCTTAAAACTTGGAACGAGCTTCCTGTGACATACCACACAATGCAGCGTGTGAGTATTGCCGTATTGACCATGTTTGGCTCTACATATGCATGTGAGCAGTCATTCTCGCATATGAGGAACATTAAGACCAACCTACGCTCACGTTTAACTGATGGAAGCCTCAACGCCTGCATGAAGCTCAACCTCACCACGTATGAACCAGACTACAAGGCCATCAGCAAAACCATGCAGCACCAGAAGTCGCATTAAAAGTAAGACATATTTAATTTATTACAAGTTAAAAATACTATATGGCTCTCAATGAAATATATTTAGAAATATTTGGCTTTTATGGCTCTCCCAGTCAAAAAGGTTCCTGACCCCTGGTCTAACCTCTCATAAAAATCACCATATGCCTTTTCGTTTGCCACCTTGCGCTTCACTTCATGCTCCATCTCCTCGTACTCCTGACTACTTTCTTCATCTCTCTGACTATCCCACTTCTTCTTTGCCAACCTCTTCCTCTGTATACTTTGCTGTACTTCCTCATTCCACCACCAAGTCTCCTTGTCTTCCTTTCTCTATCTAGATAACACATCAAGTATCCTCCTAGCTGTCTCCCTCACTATTTCTGCAGTGGTTGCCCAGCCATCCGGCAACTCTTCACTACCATCCAGTGCCTGTCTTAATTCCTGCCTGAACTCCACACAACAGTCTTCCTTTTTCAACTTCCACCATTTGATCTTTGGCTCTGCCTTCACTCTCTTCCTCTTCTTGGTCTCTAAAGTCATCCTACAGACCACCATCCAATGCTGCCTAGCTATATTCTCCCCTGTCACCACCTTGCAGTCTCCAATCTCTTTCAGATTGCGCCTTCTACATAAGATATAGTCCACCTGTGTGCACTTCCCTCCACCCTTGTACATCACCCTGTGTTCCTCCCTCTTCTTGAAATATGTATTCATCACAGCCATTTACATCCTTTTTGCTAAATCCACCACCATCTGTCCTTCTACATTTCTCTCCTTGACACCATACCTACCCATCACCTCCTCATCACCTTTGTTTTCTTCACCAACATGTCCATTGAAGTCCACTCCAATCACCACTCTCGCATCCTTGGGTACACTCACGACCAAAAGCAAAGGATATATCTAAATGGGCTCATTTTTTTACAGCCCAAACACGGTAGCATCAGCTTCCATTCATCTTTGTAGAAAGTGAGCGACAGGCGTCGTTACACGCCCCCTTCATATGCTGATCATCTGGGCTGAATTCATTCAGGCCTCAGGCCACTGACTTTTGACCAATGACAGCGGACGTACAGAGTGACGGTATGTACAGTGAGAGGGGGGAGGGTAAGGTGAGTGCGGGCATTAGCATGAACGAGGTGGATTATTTACTTTATCATTCATTTTCTTCGATGTGTTTGGAGGAAAAAAAATGGAAGTGATGAGACCGGGGACACATCATCCAAACAATAACACAAAAGGACGAATGACAAAATTCTAAGTTTGTGTTACTTGGTTTCAATGAAAGGACAGGCTAACGGCAAGTGTAGCTAAGAATTCACTCTTCTGTTTGCCATGCTAGCTTTTTGGACGTGACGCGGCTTGGCCCCAACAAGGAATTGTGCATTTGATAAATTTATCTGACAAAATTAGAAATTGTGTGTTTGTGGGTGTGTGTGCGCGCACGTGCGAGAGAGAGAGAGAGCAAGAGAGCGAAACAGAGTTTTTGGCATCAGGCCACATTCTTGAGGGTAATTCTCTATTGGGTTGTTGTAGAGCTCTTGCTATATAAACAAGGTATTTAGTGTCATTGCTGTAACTTGGTATCTAGGATGTGATGCTGCTGTTGCTACAGGGTGAACTGTTGATGGGTCTAATGCATTTGTTAGTCCACCCACCCAATATCACCACCAGTCATCACCGTGTGTAATAATGTTTAAAATCTCCCCTTTGTATAGCCTCACCACGTCAAATGCATCTCTGAACATGGACGCTCCTGTTCTTCATCTACCCCTCTTGATTGTGTGCCAGAAATAAACAGCCGCTGCTAATTCTGTTTTCGTTCACCCGAGTTTACCTGTTCATTATCACCATGGGCATCATACTGGACAAAATAAAACATTTCCTGTACAAATACCTATGGGAAAGAACATGTTCTGCCTACTTCCTAAGGGTTTCAGAAAAGGTGTAGAGAATTTTCCGGGAAATTGTCCAAGCACTTCCACGGGACTAGCACCCTCACGTTGGTTTTGTGTTGGTCCCAAACAGGGCGAGTGTGCATGCAACATAATAACAGACATTGTCTATGCATATGTAGGCATGCAGGCCTTTTTATTTTTTTGTTTTGTTCGTCTTAGTGTGTGTATATGATCACCTGTATGCCTGTGACTATGACGATATGACTCTGTCCATGTGAATATATGTGTTTGTCTCAGTGTTTACTGTGTGTGTATGTGGAGTGTATGTGTGGGTCTGCATGCAGGCCCGGGTCTTTAGGTGCCTGAGAGTGTGCTTGTTGTGTGCTTGCTGCACATGCGTATGTAGATGAATCCATCACAGTGATGGAGTGTGCTCAGGTGGCCGGGTCATTCCAGTGAGCGACAGAATGATGCTAGGCTTGCCTCAGCACAAAGACCCCCATCTATATCTGCTAGCCTTAATTAGCTAACCTGGGCCACCGCCTGGGGCTCTGATAGAGTGGTAGAGCACAGGAAGCCCTCGGCAGACACTGTGTACTGTATACTGACCACGTACAGACATCACAACATGACAGAGGAACCATGCAATGTTTTCTGCTAGCCAAACATTTGATTGGACTAGTAAGTTCTAAAACGCTTTCCTCTCCATACACTGTAGTAAAGAGCACTCTCTCTCTCTCTCTATCTCTCTCTCTCTTCTCCTGGATCTCCACCTTGCCGTAGTGGACAAGCTCGCATGTACTAATGACCCCAAGAGCTATGCCGTGCTGTGCTTGGCTCCTGGTAAGGTCACCCAAGGCAGATAGGTCAAGGGGGAGGTTCCAGATGAAGCACAATCCAACAAAGACCTCGACAGCCGAACTGGCGCAAGATGTCTCCAGGTCACAACGACAGTGAAGGTGGATGAAGGCTGCAACAGAGTGTGGACCCCAATCGCCTTGGTTCTCCATGCCATTGCGACTCTGGCCACCCCCTGCCAAGGACCGTGTGGTGGCTGCAGGAGCATCAGCCTCTCCACATAAAAAGCTGTCACGCGCAAGCATCCTCCCATTATGTGGCTCCAGGATCGGCCTCTAACCCACCTGAAGACCCAGAAAGACCCAGAGGGATGATGGTCATACTCGACCTAGAGTAACCGCCAATCATGATGATCTATCTATTTATCTGTCCATCTATCTATCTACTGTATTTATCAGTCAGTCAGTAGGTTTGCCTATCTGTCAACAATGACAGACAACACCTCACTCCTTCTCCAACTCCCCACCACCATCTCTCAGGTCTCATATCTCCAACTCATAACCTCCTCCTCTCTCTCATCCTCCTCCTTTTTCCAGGTCTTCCTTTGTCATCCTCACTTTTTCATGTCCTCCTCCTCCTCCTCCTCTTCTTCCGTTGTTCTTATCCTCCTTTCCTCCCTCTCCTCTATTCCCCACGCTCTTTACCAGCTCCTCACCATCTAGCCTCCTCCTCTCTCCTCTCTTGCTCTCTTCCCCACCCAAAAAAATCGATGACAAACAAAGAAAGATGACAAGAAAGAGGTCGGGACAGAACGACACCCACTGGGGGTCCAGGGCGTGTTTGGGGAATTACGGGGAGGCGGTGAAAGACGGTGGAGCAGGTGACTGCCTGCCACCAAACGACAGTGAAAATGAATTGAAATAGAAAATGGAGGGATAGGGACACAACAAAAAAAGACCATCCCATCAACGAGCAATCTGGGGCGAGAGAGGAAAAATGAAAAAAGAAAGAAAAGAAGAAAATGTAAAGAGGGTAGGAAAAAGGTTATAGAAAGTGGAAAAAAAAGAATATAAGGGAAACTGAAAGAACCATCAGCAATGCCTCGGTACATTATAAAGCATCCCTCTATCCCTGGGTGTGTGTGTGTCTGAGAGAGAGAGAGAGAGAGAGAGAGAAAGAGAGAGAGAGAGAGAGAGAGAGAGAGAGAGAGGGGGGGAGAGAGAGAAACCTCCACAGAGACTTGTTTAGCCCCAATTCTGTGGTGTGCAATCAAGGAGAAAGAGAGGAAGAAGATGAGTGAAGGCAGAAAATAGTGATAAAAACAAACCATTACTGTTGTGTGGTCATTTACTCTGCCTCTTTCCTTGCTGTGCAGGAGCCTATCTGTGTGTGTGTGTGTGTGTGTGTGCATGTGTGCGTGCGTGCGTGTCTGTGTGTGTGTGCTTGTACTTCTATCTTTCAGAAGACCAATTTGAGTTGAGGACATTTTTGCATAAGTGAGGACTTGTTGGCCGGTCCTCACTTCTTTAAAGGTCTGTCTCAGGGTCAGGATTTGGGTTTAGGGTCAGGGTTAGGATTAGGTTAAAGCTAGGGTTAGGGTCAGGATTTGAGTTTAGGATTAGGATTAGGATTAGGTTAAAGATAGGGTCAGGGTTAGGCACGCAGTTCTGACGGTTAGGGTTAAGGGCTAGGGAATGAATGTAGTCAATGAGGGGTCCTCACAAAACAGAAGTGTGTGTGTGTGTGTGTGTGTGTGTGTGTGTGTGTGTGTGTGTCTGTGTGTGTCTGTGTGTGTCTGTGTGTGTATTTGTGTAAGTCATAGAGTGTGTGTGTGAGTAAGTGAATGACGTGTGTGCGTATGTCTGTCAATGTAGTGTTTAACTGTATATATGTAACTGTGTCTACGAGTGAGGGGATGACAAATTTGTTTATCTTTGATTTTTTTTTCTACCTTTTTCTCCCCAATTGTACCCATCCAATTACCCCACTATTCCAAGCCGCCCCGGTCATTACTCCACCCCCCCAGCTGATCCCAGGGAGGGCCGCCGACTACCACGTGCCTCCTCCAATACAGGCGCTTCTCTTCACCTGACAGTGAGGAGTTTCACCATTCCCCCCAGTTCCCCCTCCCTCCTGAACAGGCGCCCCGACCGACCAGAGGAGGTGCTAGTGCAGCAACCAGGACACATACCCACATCCGGCTTCCCACCCGCAGACATGGCCAATTGTGTCTGCAGGGGGGCCCGACCAAGCCGGGGGTAACACGGGGATTCGAACCGGCGATCCCCGTGTTGGTAGGAAATGAAATAGACCACCACGCCACCGGGAGGCCCCTGACATTGCTTTATCTTTAATATGTGCACAAGTGCTTGTCTTTTTATGTTGAAGTGTGTCTGCATGTAGTTGTGTGTATACATAAGTGTGTGTGTTTCGGTTGCATGAGCACACATGACTGGGTGCTTGTGTGTATTTCTCTATATGCAAGTGTCTGTTGGCATAAGCACACACATACTGTAAGTGTATCCATGTACACGTCCAATATTTGTGCACATGTTTATGTATACGTGTGTTACTTGGTATGTATAGTATGTGTATGTGTGTATGTGGTGACGGGGGAGGTAAGTGTGTATGTTGAGAGCTATGAGCACTCAAACATGCTACGTCTTGTCAGGAAATATCCACTCCACTACACAACTGACAAAACCATCTACACCGTCTATAAAACATCAACACAACAGAAGTAGTTATCGCATTAGTACTTATACACAACTACTTTATGTACGGTAAGTACACACCATTAATAACTTTGGAGCAGAAACTAAAGTTAGTTTAAATTTAACTGTTTTAGGGGCGTCCGGGTGGCGTGGCAGTCTATTCTGTTGCCTTCCAACACGAGGATTGCCGATTCAAATCCCTGTGCTACCTCCGGCTTGGTCGGGCGTCCCTGCAGACACAATTGGCCGTGTCTGCGGGTGGGAAGCTGGATGTGGATATATGTGTCCAGGTTGCTGAACTAGCGCCTCCTCTGGTCGGGGCGCCTGTTCAGGGGGAGGGGGAACTGGGGGGAATAGCATGATCCTCCCACGTGCTATGTCCCCTTCACTGTCGGGTGAAAAGAAGCGGCTGGCGACTCCACATATATTGGAGGAGGCACGTGGTAGTCTGCAGCCCTCCCCGGCTTGGCAGAGGGGGTGGAGCAGTGACTGGGATGGCTCAGAAGAGTGGGATAATTGGCTGGGTACAATTGGGGGGAAAGGGGGAAAATTCTCCCCCCCAAAAAAATTAACTGTTTTATATGGCGTTTTAATAGTTCTGGAAATTTACCACCAACTGAAAAATGTTACAGTTGACCAGCATACCATGCACTTACCATGTACTATACATATATGTACAGAGAGAGGGAGGGAGAAATATATCTACAGTGGTGTGAAAAAGTGTTTGCTCCCTTCCTGATTTCTTATTTGTTTGCATGTTTGTTTAAATGTTTCAGATCATCAAACAAATTTAAATATTAGACAAAGGTAACACAAGTAAACACAAAATGCAGTTTTTAAATGAAGGTTTTTATTATTAAGGGGGAAAAAAAATCCAAAGCTACATGGCCCTGTGTGAAAAAGTGATTGCCCCCTAAACCTAATAACTGGTTGGGCCACCCTTAGCAGCAACAACTGCAATCAAGCGTTTGCGATAACTGGCAATGAGTCTTTTACAGCGCTGTGGAGGAATTTTGGCCCACTCATCTTTGCAGAATTGTTGTAATTCAGCCACATTGGAGGATTTCGAGCATGAACTGCCCTTTTAAGGTCATGACACAGCATCTCAATCGGATTCAGGTCAGGACTTTGACTAGGCCACTCCAAAGTCTTCATTTTGTTTCTCTTAAGCCATTCAGAGGTGGACTTGCTGGTGTGTTTTGGATCATTGTCCTGCTGCAGAACCCAAGTGCGCTTCAGCTTGAGGCAGTGTTGTAGTACTCGAGTCCAGGACTCGGACTCGAGTCCGACTCGAGTCCTGATTTTCATGACTCGTGACTCGACTTGGACTTGAGCACTGATGACTCGGACTTGGACTCGGACTCGCGAATTTACTGCATTCGGACTCGGAAGTTGGAGACCCGGACTCTGACTTTTTAATTGATAAAGACTGTTTTTGTTAGATTTTTTTTAAATAATAGGCCCTATTAAAATATATTGATAGCTATATTAATACTGTAACATTATTCAATTTCGTGTAAGGGCAGGCACGTGTGTTCCACTTACATGCGGATTCACGTGGCGTGCATACCGTCGTGTTCAGTAGCGCGAAGATGCCTGAAGAGACGCCCCGAATTGTGCTCTTTGCTTACACAGATTTTACAACAAATTCCAGCAAGCTCACTGCTAGATGTTCGATATGTAAACGAACTATTGAGGAGAAGACCGGGACAACCAAACTTCAACAGACATCTGTCAAGGATGCACCCAGAAAAGTAAGTGATATGCAGTCAGTTGATGATATGGTTGGTGATCAGTTAACGTTAGCTAGCTAGCTATCTAGCTACGGTAACAATAGCCTCTGAAGTAACTCAACCACTGGTCCAAGATGTTGGGTCAGGTCGTGTGGCGGGTATATCATGTCACTAGAACCGTTGGGTTCGGTGGTGTGGCGGTATATCATATCACTAGAACCAAGTGAGATTGTATAGGTAAGTTCAGTAACGTTACTGTTAGAATGCTAATGCAGCATTGCACAGAGAAGTCACAGTACGGTTCGCTTTCGGTACGAGCGTGCCATCCATCTCACTAATGATGAGTTGGTAAGTAACACGCAGCGTCTTCGTGTTATAGGGAGATTAAAACTGATTTTTCTTATTTATCATTTAGCTAATTACCAAGTAGCATACACTTAACAGAAAAACACACCACTCTGAACTACCGTGTTAGCATTAATCTTAACTAGCAATAACAAATCCGCACATGGCAGGTCTCCGCCATGAATATTCTCCAAGTGCGGAGAAGGAAGAAGTCTAGCCTATATGCATCCACAAATAATGTTGATAAAATGTGCACAACTTTACAATGCAAATAAAAATAATTGTAGGCTATTACTCGCTAAATGGGACTAATTGAAGAAAGCTAATGTGGATGCCGCCACTGGTTTTCTTGAGAGCTGGAGACGGTACAAGATTTGACGGATGTGGCATTCCCCCCCCCCCCCCGATGTACCGAAAACTAGCGAACCGTATCGTGATTGGTGACACCGCATAGGCTACTGTAAATATGGGGATATTTTTCTTTGCATATATGCAGCATTGGGTGTGCCAAATTCTAAAAATAGACACGCGCGACGTAGCTTTTGAACAGTACTATGAACTGGCTCTGTCTTCTAACAAAATCACACCCTCCCTGACCCATACAGAATAAACATACAGACTCACGGAGGATAGAGAGTTAAAGCTCAGCTAGGTAGCATGTAACATACTTAAATCAATAATTAAATGACTGGGTTTTGCTAATTAATCCCTGTCCTGTTAGTCTCATAAATTATGTATCTTTTCTCATACTTTTCATTTATCCAGCTAGTTTACATTAGTTAATCTACTAATATGGTAATGTTAGTTATATAGATAACTAAATATGTAACTTAACTGGTTATGGTTCAAACCACTATGTGTATAATGTGTAACATTTGTATTGTTATTGCATATTGTTATAGCTATAACGTTACACATTTTTTGCTGTGAGAAAGATTACTTGAAACAGTTTGGCATCAGCAAGCTAAAGTGTGTATCCTATCTTCCCCTAGGTTCCAAGAATACCGTGCCTCCACTGCTTCAGATGTGATGCCAGCTGCTTCAGCTCAGAAGACTATCACATCACTTTTAAATGATGGACAGCAAAGGATGTACAACCTCAAACATCCACGTCAGAAGGCTATAAGTGATGCCTTTGTAAAAGATCAAATCATTAAGTGCTGCTAGCCACTCTCCATCGTTGACAATGAGGACTTCAAGCACTTGCTGCATGTCCTGGATCCTCAGTACCGGCCCATAGCAAGATCCACAATTTCCTCTGTGACCATTCCAGGAATGGTGGAAGTCAAGAAAGAACAGATAAAGAGCCAGCTGGCAGAAGCATCGAGTGTTGCTGTTACCACAGACATTTGGCGTGATCGAAATATGCGGTCATTCCTTGGAGTGACAGCACACACAGTGGCAATGGATAAAAAAAACAGGAACTCAGCCTTCAGTCATATCTTCTTTCCTGCAAAAGAGTGCATGGGAAACACTCAGGAGAGAAGATTGCAATGATGTTTGAATGCTGTGCTGAAGAATACCTGATTAAGGACAAGATCAACTTTGTCATAACTGACAATGCATCCAACATGAGAAAAGCTTTCCAGGCCAGCTTTCCCCTAGAGGATCCTTGTGATGCTGAAGCTCATGATCCCAGCTCATTTGAGGAGGATGATGAAATATGGCAAGACCTGATGCCAGAAGATCAACAGACAGTCAATGACACTTTGGCTAAGAACTGTATCATGCTTCACACATTCACTGCAGTTGGTCATAAAAGATGGTCTGAAAGACACCAGTGGGCTGTCAAGCACCCTAGCAAAGCTATCCCGTGCAGCCAACCTCCTCCACAGTGGCACCTCGTTTAAAGACTGCTTTGAAGCGTGTTCTGGTGATGAAACAATTCCAACAGCGAATGCCACACGATGGAATTCCACTCTGAAGCAGGTGAAGGCTTATGTGCATTTAGACATGCAAAAGCTGTCCAGTGTGTTGGAATCAGAGGGGCACAAAAGCCTTATCTTATCCCCGCGAGAGTATGCTCAGCTTAAAGAACTGATCGAAGTTCTTGATCCGTTCTTAGAGGCAACCAACCTAACTCAGGGTGAGACTACTGTCACCGTCAGTGTGATTGTGCCCTGTGTCCTCACTCTGCGCTGTCACCTGCAGGAAATAAGAGGAAAAGCCAGATACTGTGGGCCTCTGGTGAGAGCTCTGGAGAGCTCCTTGAAAACAAGGTTTGCAGAGGTTTTCAGTGCAGTCAAGATACCAGGATGTGAGCCGGCTGAAGGAAGAGGCCCCACCAAATTTCCTTTCACCAATGCCTACTTCATAGCATCTGTGTTGGACCCAGCATTTGGCTTCCAGCGGCTAGAACATGATGTGCAGCTGGACAGTGACATCAAAGATGTGCTGAAGACTGAGATCAAAGGTGAGAAATGTTTTGATTAACGTTAGTTAAGTGATTAACTAGTTGATTGTTGTGATGTTTATATCATTGAAGGTGTTACAATAAAGCACATAGACATGTCATTTGTCATGTAGGCCTAGTCAATAACATATTTGTAATGAGTCCCCCATGCCCCCCTCTCATTTCAGAGTATATAAAGGCAGAGGGTGACAAGCAAGCGGTATCAACAGCAGATGCAGCGGAAGCAACAGGACCAGGGGAAGGTGAACTTTCAGAGTCTCCTCCTGAGAAGCAGTTGAGAATGTTCTCCTACTATAGGAGGACTCCCTCCTCCACCAAGAAGAAGCCGTCTGGCCAGGCTCAGTTGACTGCATACCTCGACTTGATCGCTGAGCAGGACTCTGACTCAGTCCCGTGCCTCTGGTTTTGGCAGCAAAACAAATCCAAATTCCCTACCCTCTATCAGATTGCCACACAGGTATTCTCTATCCCTGCCTCCAGTGCGCCCATTGAAAGGGTATTTAGTCATGGAGGCATTTTGATGAGGCCTCACCGTGCAAGGTTGAGTAGTTCCATGCTGTCAGATCTTATGTTTTTGAAATGCAACGTGTATGCTTAAAACTAGTGCCACCAGCCTTTTGTTCCTAACTATTCCTGAGAGACAATGTCTTTTGACTAGTTTTTATGACTGCATTGTATGCTGTGGAACTTACTTCTGTATACTGTTTCCACCATTTGCTAATGTCATGCTATTCACAGCTATCAATGTGTTTTGAAGCACATCCAATGTTCAGAATGTCAAAGAAATTCAGACTGTTCTAAAAATGTGTGTGTGCGCGCATGCATGTGTGCGAGTGTGTGGGTGTGCATTTGTTTGGCTATCGTGTCACAAAGTAAATAAACTCCCTTTGAAATGGTGACAGCTGTGTCATTTTTGTTTAATGTAGACCTTTTTTATTTGTATGTCAGATCTTTGACTGTGCCCAAGGGGATCACTGGAGCCATCTTGGAACTCGACTCAGACTCAACCTTGATGACTCGGACTCTGACTAGGGTAATAGGGACTCGACTCGGACTCAGGTAATGGGGACTCGACTCGGACTCGACTCGACTTTCCCTTGGTGACTCGGACTTGGACTCGAACACTGGAGACTCGACTCGGACTCGAGGTTTAGTGACTCAACTACAACACTGGCTTGAGGTCACAAACAGATGGCTGGACATTCTCCTTCAGGATTTTTTGGTAGACAGCAGAATTCATGGTTCCATTTACCACAGCAAGTCTTCCAGGTCCTGAAGCAGCAAAACAGCCCCAGACCATCACACTACCACCACCATATTTTACTGTTGGTATGATGTTCCTTTTCTGAAATGCAGTGTTATTTTTACGCCAGATGTAATGGGACACACACCTTCCAAAAAGTTCAACTTTTGTCTCGTCAGTCCACAGAGTATTTTCCCAAAAGTCTTGGGGATCATCAAGACGTTTTCTGGCAAAACTGAGATGAGCCTTTATGTTCTTTTTGCTCAGCAGTGGTTTTCATCTTGGAACTCTGCCATGCAGGCCATTTTTGCCCAGTCTCTTTCTTATGGTGGAATCATGAACACTGACCTTAACTAAGGCAAGTGAGGCCTGCAGTTCTTTGGATGTTGTTGTGGGGTCTTTTGTGACCTCTTGGATGAGTCGTCACTGCGCTCTTGGGGTAATTTTGGTCGGCCGGCCACTCCTGGGAAGGTTCACCACTGTTCCATGTTTTCGCCATTTGTGGATAATGGCTCTCACTGTGGTTCACTGGAGTCCCAAAGCTTTAGAAATGGCTTTATAACCTTTTCCAGACTGACAGATTTCAATTACTTTGCTTCTCATTTGTTCCTGAATTTCTTTGGATCGCAGCATGATGTCTAGCTTTTGAGGATCTTTTGGTCTACTTCACTTTTTTTGTAAGGCAGGTCCTATTTAAGTGATTTCTTGATTGAGAAGAGATGCAGCAGTAATCAGGCCTGGGTATGGCTAGAGAAATTGAACTCAGCTTTCCAAAGATGTGATAAACCACACTTAATTTATGTTTTAACGGGGGGGGGGGCAATCACTTTTTCACACAGGGCCATGTAGGTTTGGATTTTTATTTTCCCTTAATAATAAAAATCTTCATTAAAAAACCGCATTTTGTGTTTACTTGTGTTATCTTTGTCTAATATTTAAATTAGTTTGATGATCTGAAATATTTAAGTGTGACAAACATGCAAAAAATAAGAAATCAGGAAGGGGGCAAACACTTTTTCACACCACTGCTATATATATCTATCCATCCATTATCCAAACCACTTATCCTGCTCTCAGGGTCGCGGGGGATGCTGGAGCCTATTCCAGGGTGGCACGGTGGCACAGTGGTTAGCGCGGTCCCCTCACAACAAGAGGGTCCTGGATTCGAGCCCCAGGGTAGTCCAACCTTGGGGGTCGTCCGACGTCATCCTCTGTGTGGAGTTTGCATGTTCTCCCCATGTCTGCGTGGGTTTCCTCCGGGTGCTCCGGTTTCCTCCCACAGTCCAAAGACATGTAGGTCAGGTGTGAATCAGCCGTACTATATTGTCCCTAGGTATGAATGTGTGTATGTGTGTGTGTGTGTGTGTATGTGTGTGTGTGTCAGTCCTGTGTGATGGCCTGGCAGCCTGTCCAGGGTGTCTCTTCCCCTGCCGCCCAATGACTGCTGGGATAGGCTCCAGTATCCCCGCGACCCTGAGAGCAGGATAAGTGGTTCGGATAATGGATGGATGGGTGGATATTTAAAATCCAACATCAGGTGTGTTAGTAAGGTGCTGGTCCACCAGGAGCCTCCAGAACATCTTCAGTGCTCCTCGTCATGGACTCTACAAGCCTCTGAGCTCCGCTGGAGGGATGAACACCGTTCTAACAACAGATACTGGAGGAGGCCCACTTCTGCCATTCCCTGCTTCCGTCCTCATAAGTTAGTGTTTGGTGAAACCTTGTCCGCTCCTTTCAGCTTGCTGAGCTTAGTGGGGCGAGAAACGTGAGCGGGAACACAGGACGGATGCAGAATACGCATTACCGAGTACTTCTAAAATAACTGCAACCGAGCAATGTAATGATGATTTCACGATAAATTATGGATTGGAGACAAAAGCACAAACGCTGAATCCGGGCCCTTATTGGCCTTTACATTAAATAATTCAAAAGACATTTACAAAAAATATAGCCCAAAAACCCCGTGTACACTAACCCTTCCCCTCCTGACTGTCTGCAAAATTATGAAAATAGTCTTGTGGACTACTTCGAGCTTCGTAAGTGTGTCCTTAATGTATCGGAGGAGCTCTGGTTTTCATTTTAACCCGAGTCTTTTCATGCATCTGCAGCTCTCTGACCTGAAGCGGGACGGAAAAAGGTGTCGCTGAATGCTGATACCGAGATCAGCCACGAGCCAGGCTAATTAACATAAGTTAGCTGTCCCCATTTCATTGAAATGACATTCATTAGGGACGTCTGGGTAGTGTGGCGGTCTATTCTGTTGCCGGATTGTTGGGTCGAATCCCCATGTTACCTCCGGCTTGGTCGGGTGTCCCTACACACACAATTGGCCGTGTCTACATGTGGGAAGCCAGATGTGGGTATGTGTCCTGGGTGCTGCACTAGTGCCTACTCTGGTCGGTCGGGGCGCCTGTTCAGGGGGGGGAGGGAGGAACTGGGGGGAATAGCGTGATCCTCCCACATGCTACGTCCTCCTGGCGAAACTCCTCACTGTCAGGTGAAAAGAAGCAGCTGGCGACTCCACATGTACAGGAGGAGGCATGTGGTAGTCTGCAGCCCTCCCCGGATCGGCAGAGGGGGTGGAGCAGCGACCGGGACGGCTCGAAAGAGTGGGGTAATTGGCCGGGTACAACAATCATCTGTGAACTGCTGACAAAAAGAACCTGAATATTTGTATCCACCCAATCTGACAGTCTAGTAGGAATGAGGGTATTACTGTGCTGTGGGCGAGTTAGTACCATGTTTAAAACAACATATTACGGAGCTGAACCACTGACCCAGGCAGGAGCACGTGCTTCACTTCAAATGAATCAGCGCAGATAAATCACACAGAAACGCACACACTTAAACACAAATAGATACTATAACAGCATGTTAGTATTCCCCCGCCACGCCACGTGGCGTGCTTTACCCCAGACATTATACTGCATGAGGCCCATTAGCTGTAAAAATCTATAGACCCGCTCATCGTCACGAGACCACCGAGCACCGGGCAGTCGTAAACCGTGTCGGCCGTGAACATGCCGGTCTATTACGGCTCCGCAGGATGAATCCCTGCCAAGCCCAGCCAACGCCACGTGCCACATGTCTAACTTTTAATCACTTTAATGTGCACGGGTTATGAAATTATCACAGGTTATGAAATCACCCGGGTTTAAAATGAAACACATGTATCAACAGTGAGGCGAGAAAAGGAAAGCCCAAATATCAGTGCAAAACGGCGAACGACAATGAGAAAAAAAACCTTTCATAAAATGTAGGGAGAGTGGTATGAAAAAACTAAATGGATTAATAACAAGCGTCCAAAATGATAGAAATAATTAAATCACAACAATGGACAGGAAGAGGGGAGTGAAGAGGGAGCTGAGCCGGAAGTCAAAGCTCTCAATTTACCAGTCAGTCTTCGTTCCAACCTTCACCTATGGTCATGAGCTTTGGGTAGTGACCGAACGGGTGAGATCGTGGATACAAGCGGCTGAAATGAGTCTCCTCCGTAGGGTGTCTGGGCTCAGCCTTAGAGATAGAGTGAGGAGCTCGGACATCTGGAGGGAGCTCGGAGTAGAGCCGCTGCTCCTTCGCGTCGAAGGGAGCCAGTTGAGGTGGTTCGGGCATCTGATTAGGATGCCCCCTGGGCGCCTTCCTTTGGCGGTTTTCCGGGCACGGCCAACTGGGAGGAGACCCTGGGGTAGACCCAGAACTCGCTGGAGGAACTACATGTCCAATCTGGTCTGGAAAAGCCTTGGGATCCCCCAGGAGGAGCTGGAGGGTGTTGCTGGGGAGGGGGACGTCTGGAGTGTCCTACTTAGCTTGCTGCCACCACAACCCGACCCCGGAGAAGTTTGGACTACCCCGGGCTTGAACCCAGGACCTTCTTGCATGGCACCACCATGCCACTTGCCTACAGATTATACACACACAAACAAACACACACACACACACACACATATATATACTATATATACACTCACCAGCCACTTTATTAGGCACACCCGTCCAACTGCTCGTTAACACAAATTTCTAATCAGCCAATCACATGGCAGCAACTCAATGCATTTAGGCATGTAGACATGGTCAAGACGATCTGCTGCAGTTCAAACCGAGCATCAGAATGGGGAAGAAAGGTGATTTAAGTGATTTTTAACGTGGCATGGTTGTTGGTGCCAGACGGGCTGGTCTGAGTATTTCAGAAACTGCTGATCTACTGGGATTTCACGCACAACCATCTCTAGGGTTTTCAGAGAATGGTCCGAAAAAGAGAAAATATCCAGTGAGCGGCAGTTCTGTGGGCGAAAATGCCTTGTTGATGCCAGAGGTCAGAGGAGAATGGCCAGACTGGTTCGAGCTGATAGAAAGGCAACAGTAACTCAAATAACCACTCATTACAACCGAGGTATGCAGAAGAGCATCTCTGAACGCACAACACGTCGAACCTTGAGGCAGATGGGCTACAGCAGCAGAAGACCACACCGGGTGCCACTCCTGTCAGCTAAGAACAGGAAACTGAGGCTACAATTCGCACAGGCTCACCAAAATTGGACAATAGAAGATTGGAAAAACGTTGCCTGGTCTGATGAGTCTCGATTTCTGCTGTGACATTCGGATGGTAGGGTCAGAATTTGGCGTCAACAACATGAAAGCATGGATCCATCCTGCCTTGTATCAACGGTTCAGGCTGGTGGTGGTGGTGTAATGGTGTGGGGGATATTTTCTTGGCACACTTTGGGCCCCTTAGTACCAATTGAGCATCGTGTCAACACCACAGCCTACCTGAGTATTGTTGTTGACCATGTCCATCCCTTTATGACCACAGTGTTCCCATCTTCTGATGGCTACTTCCAGCAGGATAACGTGCCATGTCATAAAGCTCGAATCATCTCAGACTGGTTTCTTGAACATGACAATGAGTTCACTGTACTCAAATGGCCTCCACAGTCACCAGATCTCAATCCAATAGAGCACCTTTGGGATGTGGTGGACCGGGAGATTCGCATCATGGATGTGCAGCCGACAAATCTGCAGCAACTGCGTGATGCTATCATGTCAATATGGACCAAACTCTCTGAGGAATGTTTCCAGTACCTTGTTGAATCTATGCCACGAACGATTAAGGCAGTTCTGAAGGCAAAAGGGAGTCCAACCCGGTACTAGGAAGGTGTACCTAATAAAGTGGCCAGTGAGTGTATATATACATATATATATATACAAAATCTGTTTACAGAGATCAGAGGTGGACAACCCGGCTTCAGAAAGTAAAAGTCCTGCCACATATTTGTTCCACCCATGCACTACACCAGCTGAATTTAATTAGCACAACTCCTCAGCCAGGTAATCACCATGAAATCACCCTGTTAAGTGAATGGCTAGAACAAATACATGGTAGGACTTTTACTTTCTGAAGCCGGGGTGTCCACCTCTGAGATTAACTGCAAAATAACTGATGAATGATATTAAAAAAAATATGATGAAACAAGGCAAAATAAACAAGGCGTTACTTGGAATGGGAATCAAAACAGATTCCAAAGTTATGGAAAACCATCGCGCTCGTATAGTGCTGATTTAATGGAAAAAAATATTAGCGGTTTACCAGGATAGTTGGTGATAAAAGAGCAATTACAGCCTTGATTAAGACTGAAGAACAAGGAATTCCTTCGGTCACCTCGAATAAGGTTCACCCCCCCACACACACACACACACACACATACGTGTACTGCAATCACATAAAGCATGCATGGGCACGTAACGTTTTCTATTGCTCTACCCCGGTTCATTTTGGGTCGGGAGTGGATGACAGAGGAGACATACAGGAGACATGTCGGAGATGAGAGGAGGAGGGTGTGCAGTAGAGGTGAAGTCAAACCCCCGGCCCCTTGATCAGGCCTGAGTCAGTGCAGAATGCAACAATACATCTGTACCGCCACCGGGACGCCCGCCCGCTACATCACTTGTTCAGCACACTCAGGCAGTGCTATGCCCAGTACACTTACTCATGCATGAGACCTCACACGTTGTGGCCGCCATGGGAAGTTGTGTGTCCAACCCTCTCATTCATAAAAAGTCTTGTCTCCCTTCCATGTTTTAACACATGACATGAGTACCACTAAAGAAGAATGGATATCAGCTCTTTGATTAGTCACCCCACCCACATGATGTTGTAAAGCCTGCGATTTCACTCATTGTGTCCTTGAGTCTGTGTGTGTGTGTGTGTGTGTGTGTGTGTGTATTTCCCGTAGAATGGAAGTGCTAGCCTCACACCCACCTATAGACTTCAGGGCTGTGACTCATTATATGAGCAGTAGGCTACTCAGACGCTGCAGGGAATCATCATTGTACTGTGTGTGTGTGTGTGTGAGAGAGAGTGAGAGAGAGAGAGAGAGAGAGAGAGAGAGAGAGAGAGAGAGAGAGAGAGAGAGAGAGAGAGAGAGAGAGAGAGAGAGAGAGAGAGAGAGAGAGAGAGAGAGAGAGAGAGAGCGAGAGGGTGAGAGTATTTGTGCAAACCTCTGTGTACTCACATGTAGGGCTGCCCATAAGGGGGGAAAGCATTGTGGGGCCCAGCCGCTAGGGGGGGGCCCATGGACGCCAGCAATAACCATCCATCCATCCATTACCTGAACCGCTTATCCTGTTCTCAGGGTCGCGGGAGCCTATCCTAGCAGTCATTGGGCGGCAAGCGGGGAGACACCCGGGACTGGGCACCAGTCCATCAGAGGGCCGAGACACACACACACACACACACACACACACACACACACACACACACACACACACACACACACACACATACACATTCACACCCAGAGACAATTTAGTATGGCCGATTCACCTGACCTACATGTCTTTGGACTTGGGGGGGGGGGACCGGAGCACCCGGAGGAAACCCACGCAGGCACGGGGAGAACATGCAAACTCCACACAGAGGACGACCTGGGATGACCCCCAAGGTTTGACTACCCTGGGGCTCGAACCCAGGACTCTCTTGCTGTGAGGCGACCGTGCTAACCATTGCGCCACCGTGCCGTCCTGCAATAATCATGTTCATCCTAAATATAAGCAATGATAAGGGCAATACTTGCCACTGAGTGTGACCTGGCTAAACAGATGGACTTTAAAGACATTATGAAGGATTTTGCATCCTGTAAGGCGAGGAGGATGGTTGTATAAGAGGCAAAGATGAAGCCATACGGTAAGAAATTACATTTTTACTAAGAAATGTACCAGATCTTTGTTGACCTTGGTGTGTTTCGGTGTGTCAAAGAGTTATATTATCTTGTGTGTGTGTGTGTGTGTGTGTGTGTGTGTGTGTAGCCCACGTTACTGAGTAAGTCTCTCTCAGTTTACATGTATGCATTTTGTAGGAGAGAGAGGACGCACATGTGTTGATATGAGTAAAGCAGATTTTGGGAGGGGGGGCATTCACTGGACCTTTTCAGGGGCCCAGCCATTTCTGTTCACGGGCCTGCTCACATACGTGCAAAGACATGTATGTGAATGCATGAATGTGTGAAAGTATATGTATGTGTGTGCTGTAACACATCTACAATAGGGTTGTCGAACCATGGGCCATGGAGAGCGAATAGCCAATATTCATCATCATTTAATCCCTCTTTATCCCCCCTCAATCCAAATGCACTGTTAACTTCACTCGATGATCAGTGCCTTTACATCATCGACCAAACTGCATCATTTAAAGCTAGGAAACAAAAATCAAATATCCTCCCCTGGCTGAACGATCACACTTGTGCCCTTAGAAGACTCCAGAAAATCAGAATGACAATGGAGGATCAACAAGTCCGAATTAGCACATAACACCCTTAAAAACCAAATGTTTATTTGCCAGAATGCAGTTAAGTATGCGAGATCAGCATACTTCTCTGAACTATTATCAAGAAACAACCACAATCCCAAAGTTCTCCTTAGGGTATTTGATTCTGTTATTAATGGCCCCTCCTCTTATTTATTTATTTATTTATTTATTTATTTTGAACCTGATGTTGAGTCGTCTGAAAAATGTCTCATCCATTTTGTAAATAACATGGAGAATATCCACGTTATTTACAAAATAATTATTTATTTACATCCACAGATCCAGAATCCAGCCAGGTCCTTGCATTCGTTCCATTCCTCGTGTTAACCCTGCCTCTTTTACCCAGTTTCAACCAATTACAATTTCAGTGTTAGAGAGTACAGTCTCCAATATGAACTCCTCCTCCTGCATTTTAGACATCGTTCCCACTAAGCTGCTCAAGGAGATATTTTCAACTATCAGCCCCATTATTCTGCAAATTGTTAATAATTCTCTGGTCTCTGGTTCTTTTTCAAACACTTTTAAGCATGCCATTATTCACCCATTGCTGAAGAAACCTAATTTAGATCCCCTGTCCCTAAGTAACTACAGACCAATCTCCAAATTGTCTTTTCTATCTAAGGTTGTGTAGAGAATAATGTTTTCTCAATTGGTTTCTTTTATGAACACTAATAGTGTTTCTAACATTTCCAGTCTGGTTTTAGAGCACTTCTGAGTACTGAGACAGCTCTAGTTAAGGTGACTAATGACCTACTGCTGACCAAGGTGACTGCTCGATTTTAGTTCTTTTAGACTTAAGCGCTGACTTTGACAGAGTCAATCACAACATCCTTTTACATCGCTTAGAGACTTGGGTTGGCATCAAAGGCTCGCCTCTTAGCTTATTACGCTCTTACCTCACAAACAGAACTTTTTCTGTGGTTCTGGGTAACTCTACCTCCTCGATGGTTAAGTTGAGTTGTGGTGTCCCTTAAGGCTCAGTTCTTGGCACCCTTCTCTTTTCTATATACATGCTGCCCCTTGGTCGGGTCATTCAAAATCATGATGTGCTCGACCATTTTTATGCTGACAACACTCAGGTATACATGCCACTAAAACCCACAGATCCTAGCGCCCTAGCAAATCTCACAACTTGCCTCTGACATTAAATCCTGGATGGCGGAAAATTTTCTCAGATTTAATGATGATAATTCTGGAGTTATTCTGTTCAGTCCCAAAAATTCCATCAGCACTTTTGTTACTAATCTTGGTGGTCTATCAAGAAGTCTTAAACAGGCTGCTATGAATATCGGAGTCGCCAGCCGCTTCTTTTCATCTGAGAGTGAGGAGTTTCACCAGGGGGACGTAGCATGTAGGAGGATCACGCTATTCCCCCCAAGTCCCCCCCCCCAAACAGGCGCCACGACCGACCAGAGGAGACACTGGTGCAGCGACCAGGACACATACCCACATCTGGCTTCCCACCCACAGAAACGGCCAATTGTGTAGGGACGCCCGACCAAGCCAGAGGTAACACAGGGATTCGAACCGGCGATCCCCGTGTTAGTAGGCAATGACATAGACTGCTACACTACCTGGATGTCACTGTCATGAACTTTTGTCGTATATTTTTCCTCTTAATGTGTCAACTGGAAACGGGAAACAATTAAAACTTGTTTTTCTGGACAAAATTAAAAGTGTAATGTGACTACTGAATGTGACAGTTAAAAGTCTGATAAAGAAAGGCAGGAGCATTTTAGCACTAACCTGAAAAGTACAGTTTAGTGAACTAGCTGGAGACGTTCCCTCCCGGTTCACCATGTGAACAAGTCAATGTTGCATTAAGACATGATCTATCTTCTGGTGCTTGATGAATCTCAGCATAGTAGTTTCAGTGTACGCAGCACCACAGCTGATTCATCCACCCATCCATCCATCCATCCATCCATCCATCCATCCATCCATCCATCCATCCATCCATCCATCCATCGTCAAAACCGCTTATCCTACTCTCAGGGTTGGAGGGATGCTGGAGCCTATCCCTGCAGTCACTGGGCGGCAGGGGGCGAGAAACCGAGTCACAGGGCCCCCACCCCCCCCACACACACACACACACACACTCACGCCTAGGGACAATTTAGTATGGCCGATTCACCTGACCTACATGTCTTTGGACTGTGGGAGGAAACTGGTGCCCCTGGAGGAAACCCACGCAGACACAGGGAGAACATGTAAACTCCACACAGGTTGGACTACCCCGGGGTTCGAACCCAGGACTTTCTAGCTGTGAGGCGACCATGGTAATCACTGTGCCACTGTGCCGCCAGGCTGATTCATATTAAGTGCGTATCATTCAGTACACCATTTGAGAAACACGTGAGAGTACTCCAGGATAAGCAGTGTCCATGAGAAGGCATGCACATGTAAACCAGTCTACGAGGGTAAACTGAGTCGAGATGGGTTTAACCTCCGGTGTGTAGCCATCAACATCATCATCAGGTCGAGTATCCTCGGATGGATCTGACCTTCTCACGCCGCCCGTCTCTATCCTGCATAGCAGCTGGAAGATCCTCAGATGGACATCCTGTGGCGTGGACAAGTTGGTTGATGTAGTCTCTTGCAGGCCTTCCTGCACGTGTCTTTCCATGTTTGGGTGACCAAAGCAATGTGTCGCCTGCAAGTTCTCCCTTGCTCCTCCAGCAGTGTCCAGAAAATCGAACCCTTCGTTCTCGGATCGTGTTTGAGATGGTGGGTATATCGCCGCAGAGACACTTCTTTCTAGGGTGCTTCTTCCAGGATACATGCACCGTTAAGATTTTCTAAAACTGTTGTGTTGTCGCCATTGTTGTCGTTCCATCAGCCCTGCGTGGAGCATTAGAAAACTGTTGTGTCACCGCCGTCGTTGTCGTTCTACCAGCCCTGTGTGGAGCATCAATCTTGATGTTGCTGCTGTCCATCTGTCAAGGCCGGACGTGGCTAACGACGAGCTAAGTGGTGCTAATTGAAACGGCATGCTGTAATAACAGTTTGGCGGAGATGGAAGCCATTTGTCATCGGCACACTCAAGGAGAGGAGGAAAGAGAGAGAGACAGAGAGAGAGACAGAGAGCAAAGGATTAAAGGAGGAAGAAGGAAGAAACAAGAAAGAAGTGGAGGAATGACTGACAGATAAAGAAACAGGAAGAGAGAAATGATGAGCAGATCGGATTCAAATTGAGAGAGAGGAAGTAAGAAGGATGGAGGGAGGGTGGGTTAGACAAATAGCACTGAAGAAGAGAAAAAAAGACTGGCAATTGACAGATGAAAGAAAGAGTGTAAAAGAGAGAAAAGAATAGAAGAGGGAGGGAACATAGGGTCAGAGATTGGAATTCATGTTTGCCAGACAAATATAGTTCCTTTCTGCTGGGGCTGAACACGCTTTTAAGGTGCACATGCACGCACACATGCACGCACATACATAAATTTGCACTTCTATTTTTGTGAAGACCCCCCCATTGATGACATTCATTCCCTCACCCTTAACCCTAATCTGAACCAAAGGACTGCATGCCTAACCCTAATCCTGACCCTAATCCTAACCCTAATCCTGACCTGACTGACCCTGACCATAATCCTGACCCTAACCCTGACCCTAACCCTAACCCTGACCCCGAACCTAAACCCAAGTCCTAACTCTAAAACTGACCCTCAAACAAAGTGAGGAACAGCCAAAATGTCCTCTCTTTGCAAAAATGCCCTCACTGATGGTTGAACACTCGAATTAGTCCTCACAAAAATAGAATTACATGTATACACACACACACACACACACACACACACACACACACACACACACACACACACACACACACACACACACACACAGGGGGCAGCGTGTCGGCGCCTCCGTTCACTGTGTGATGCTCTCCTTGCTGTAGTGCGCTGTCGTAACACTTGCTGTAGTGTTGTTGTGGTAACTTGGTGTCTCGGGTATGATGCTGTTGTTAAGGCATCACATGTGATCTACTGATGGGTGCAATGCTTTTCTTACCCCACCCACCCAATATCACCACCAGCAATCACCGTGTGTAATCATGGTTTTTTTTTTTGGGGGGCGGGTTGTATCCAGCCAATTACCCCACTCTTCCGAGCTGTTCCGGTCTCTCTGCTCCACCCCCTCTGCTGATCCGGGGAGGGCTGCAGACTACCACATGCCTCCTCCCATACATCTGGAGTCACCAGCTGCTTCTTTTCACCTGACAGTGAGGAGTTTCTCCAGGAGGACGTAGTGCATGGGAGGATCACGCTATTCCCGCCAGTCCCCCACCCTGAACAGGTGTTCGACCAGAGGAGACGCTGGTGCAGCGACCAGGACACACACCCACACCCAGCTTCTCACCTGCAGACACGGCCAACTGTGACTGTAGGGATGCCTGACCAAACCAGAGGTAACATGGGGATTCGAACCGGCGATCCCCGTGTTGGTAGGCAACAGAATAGACTGCCACACCACCCCGACGCCTCTGTGTGTAATAATGTTTAAAAGCTCCCCTTCGTATGACCTCGCCAAGTCTGCTTTAAAATGCATCTCCCAATATGGACGCTCCTGTTCTTCATCCACAACATAAGGAAACGTGTGTGTGTGTGTGTGAGAGAGAGAGAGAGAGAGAGAGAGAGAGAGAGCGAGAGAGAGAGAGAGAGAGAGAGAGAGAGAGAGAGAGAGAGAGAGAGAGAGAGAGAGAGAGAGAGAGACAGAGAGAGAGACAGAGAGACAGAGAGAGAGAGAGACAGAGAGAGACCTTTGACCTTTAACCAAGCCTCTAATGTTCCAATTCTTCAGTCACATCAAGATAACATCAACACAAATACTCATATACATAGTGGAAAAACACAACAATTGCCATACACAGTAAAAACAAAAGGAAAAAACAAAAGGATACAGACCTTCCCCCTATTTCCCCTTTTTTCAAAGATTAAGAATAAGCACTTGGTCTTCCACTGTGCACAGCACATCCCCATGTCCCCACCTAGAAATAAATCCTTTCAGGTTTGAACTAAGTTTGAAAAACATGAACTCTACTTTCAGCCGAGCAGCCATTAGACCCTTGAACATGAGCATGGCGTCTGTGGACCCTGTGCCTTTCATCTTGTTCCGTCTGCTAAGCCAAATGCTCATTTCCACCTGTCCTATCAAAAAATTAACCAAGGAGACACGGCTGCACTGTGCTGCCATGTACCTTGGACCAAGGACAAACAGGCTGTCTGCAAGAACCTCTCCTAAACCTCTGAGCCACCGCTGCAGTACAGAGAAAAGACGGCCCAACCTGGGACATCTAAGCCATAAGTGCTGTAGGGTTTCCTCATCATTGCAGAAAGAGCATTGACTCCCTACCCTAGGATCAAAGTGTGCCACATGTATGTTCGTAGCCACAGCCCCGTGTACCACCCTCCACAGTAGATCCGCAGTGCGTTTCTCAATGGGGGGTTTGTACAGGGACCTCCAGCTGCCCCTGGGGGATGAGCCTGGTGCCAACAAGCTCAACCACCTTGACTCCTGCACGCCGGCTAGTGATGTTCTGTTGAGAAGCTTTACAGTGACTGCGTACAAGGCCTTCTGTAATGTACTTGAGAGGTCATGTAGTTCTGGCGTTTTGAAGGACAGAATGGCCCCCTTCACTTCTTCCTGCTCCTCCACTGCCGCACGGACTGACAAAGATGGAAAGACAGGCAGCATAGCTGGCTGATCCTCTCCACACTCGGCTCCTAGTGCCTCCCTGAAGAAGCCAGGAAGCACACTGATCACTTCTCCCAACAATCTCTCCATCAAATGAAGAGATTTAAAGCCAGTCTCTTGGCTCAAAATGCCCGCTGTCTTCCACTGTCCTCCTGATCTGAGACACGCTAATTTCGTAAGTCCAGCTCTTATGAGGGATCTCTGTACACTTACTGAGCTGAGCATCCTGCAGTGTATCAGTGGGTTATGGAACAGTGGTTCCTCCCCTACACTGCCATAGAGCTGGGAGTAGTCCCTGTTGGTGCGCAAGACCATTCCCCAAGCGTGGAGAACAGATTGATAGAAGGGTGTTGTCGTGAAATCCATGCCAGCCAGGTCCAGAAGTAACAGGTGCTTGTCATAGTTCAGGTTCATGACCCTCCAAAGCAACACAGATGCTGTTTCACTCCAAAGTCGCTGGTCATGGTATAAAAGGCGCTGCACAGTTGGAAGGCAAAAGGCCATGATGCGACTGTGGAGGTCAATCAGGCCCTGGTCTCCTTCTAGCACTGGTAGGAACAGTACAGCAGACTTGGTCCAGTGAAAGCCTCCCTAGAAGAAGTCCACCAGCATCTTCTGTACTTCCCGTATGAGCGTGTTCGGAGGTTCTACAACTGTAAACCGGTGCCAGAACATCGAGGCAATCAAGTTGTTAACAATCAAGACTCTCCCCCTATAGGACAACTGAGGCTGGATCCAAGTCCATCTAGACAGTCGGGCGCTAACCTTTTCAGTTAATCCCTCCCAGTTTTTGCTCAGGAAGCGGTCACTGCCTAGAAAGACACCTTCTGTATTCCACTGCAGCCCCGCTGGTAATGTCGGCTTTTCTCTATTGTTCCACTTCCCCAGCAAGAGACCCTCGGATTTTGACCAATTGACTTTTGCAGAGGAAGCTTGTTCGTATAAGGCCAATTTCTGCTTGAGAAATTGTACATCGTTTTGGGTTGTTATGAAAACCGTGACATCGTCAGCGTGTGCTGATAAGCTAACTGCAGTGGTGATCTTCCCTGAAAAGGTTAGCCCTGGGAGCCCCTGCCTGAGCTGAAATAAAAGTGGTTCAATGGCCAGGGAGTACAGCATCCCAGATAAGGGACAACCTTGTCTTATACCTCTCTTAACAGAGACAGGTCGGCTGAGTCCACATCCTACCTTCAAGAGAACACTGGCTCCGGAATACAACAACTTGATCCAGTTAACAAATGTATCCCCAAAACCAAAACCTTTAAGTGTTTTGAACAGATAACAATGATCAATCCTGTCAAAAGCCTTCTCTTGATCTAAGGAAAGCAGGCCAACATCCAGCTCCTGGAGCTTAGATATGGCAATAATGTCACGTATCAAAAAAAGATTATCCTTAATTGTACGGTCAGGAACACAGTACGTCTGGCTGTAATGTACAACCGTGTCCATACACTGTTTGAGTCTATTTGAAAGACATTTTGCAATGATTTTATAGTCAGTACACAACAATGAAACTGGCCTCCAGTTTTTCAGTAGGCCAAGATCTCCCTTTTTTGGTAGCAGTGTCAGGACAGCCCGTCTACAACTCAAAGGTAGAATTCCAGAGTTCAAACATTCTTTAAAAACATCATGTAAGTCTTGTCCAATTAGAGTCCAAAACGTCTTGTAGAACTCTGAAGGAAGTCCATCAACTCCAGAGGCTTTGCCACAGCTGAGCTGCTGAACCGCCACAGATATCTCATCAAAGGAGATGGGGGACTCCAGCAAAGTCACCTGTGTTTCACCCAGCTGAGGCAGTCCCTCCAGTATCTCTCCCACACAGCCGGAGTCACAGGTCTCCGCGCTGAACAGGTTGCTGTAGAAGTCTATCGCCAACTTCCTCATCTCTGATGGATCAGTTGTAATTGCCCCACTGGGAAGTTTGAGGTGCATCATCACATTGTTCTTTCTAATTTTCCTCTCGAGTTTAAAGAAAAAGGAAGTTGGGGCATCTTTGTCTTTGATGGTGGCAATTCGGGTTCTGATTAAAACACCCTTTGCTCTCTCATGTAGGAACCTACCTAAAGCCTTCCCCCTACTTTCTCAGGTGCTGCTGTTACCATCATGTCCAATAATTACTTCGCCTTCCAATATCCTAATTTCTCTCTCTAATTCGTCAAGACAGAGTTTCTCCACACCGAGAGTGTGTTGTTTGTATTGCTGACATAAAATCCTAATTTGTGTTTTTCCTACCTCCCACCATCGATCTAAGCTCTCAAAATCCTTCCTCCTCAGCCTCCAATGAATCCAGAAGTCAGAGAAGAACTGACAGAAGGCTCTATCCTGCGTTAGCCGCACATCGAAGTGCCAGTGGGAACAGGGTCGAAATTGAACTTGTAAAGAAAAATCTGCCACTACTAAATGGTGATTTGAAAATCCCACAGGTGATATCGTGGACTTAATCAACCTGTTGCTGTATGTTTGATTGAGGTAAATCCTGTCCAACCTGGCTGCCCTCACACTACTCTCCACAGCTTTTACCCACGTGTACTGCCTAGCTGTTGGATTAAGTGTCCTCCAAACATCCATAAGGTCGTTTTCTGCAACCACAGTGGACAGAAAAGAAGCTGACGGTGGATGGGGCTCTTCTGAGTTTCTGTCAACTGTAGGGTGTGTAGTGCAATTCCAGTCTCCTCCCACCACTATGATTGAGCCACTATTAAATTGTTTGAGTTTATCCCTCAGTTTGCTAAACAATCTCAAGCGATCAGTGCCTGTATTATAAGCATATACATTTATAACACAAAAGGTATTTCTCGGATTGTTGCCTGAACTACCTGGATTCTGCCCTGCTCCACTTCATATGTCAAAACATTTGTTAAAAGGAGGCGCTGCGAGAAAAAAACAGCTACACCTGCACTAAAGTTGGTACCATGGCTCAAAAAAGCCTGGCCTGCCCAACTCATTCCCCACTCTATCTCGTTGTCTATAGAGCTATGTGTTTCCTGTAGGAAGAGCACATCTACACTCACTGGCCACTTTATTAGGTACACCTTGCTAGTACCGGGTCGGACCCCCTTTTGCCTTCAGAACTGCCTTTATCCTTCATGGCATAGATTCAACAAGGTACTGGAAACATTCCTCAGAGAGTTTGGTCCATATTGACATGATAGCATCACGCAGTTGCTGCAGATTTGTCGGCTGCACATCCATGATGCAAATCTCCCGGTCCAACACATCCCAAAGGTGCTCTATTGGATTGAGATCTGGTGACTGTGGAGGCCATTTGAGTACAGTGAACTCATTGTCATGTTCAAGAAACCAGTCTGAGATGATTCGAGCTTTATGACATGGCGCATTATCCTGCTGGAAGTAGCCATCAGAAGATGGGAACACTGTGGTCATAAAGGGATGGACATGGTCAGCAACAATACTCAGGTAGGTTGTGGCGTTGACACGATGCTCAATTGGTACTAAGGGGCCCAAAGTGTGCAGAGAAAATATCCCCCACACCATTACACCACCTCCACCAGCCTGAACCGTTGATACAAGGCAGGATGGATCCATGCTTTCATGTTGTTGACGCCAAATTCTGACCCTACCATCCGAATGTCGCAGCAGAAATCAAGACTCATCAGACCAGGCAACGTTTTTCCAATCTTCTATTGTCCAATTTTGGTGAGCCTGTGCGAATTGTAGCCTCAGTTTCCTGTTCTTAGCTGACAGGAGTGGCACCCGGTGTGGTCTTCTGCTGCTGTAGCCCATCTGCCTCAAGGGTCAACGTGTTGTGTGTTCAGAGATGCTCTTCTGCATACCTCGGTTGTAATGAGTGGTTATTTGAGTTACTGTTGCCTTTCTGTCAGCTCGAACCAGTCTGGCCATTCTCCTCTGGCATCAACAAGGCATTTTCGTCCACAGAACTGCCGCTCCCTGGATATTTTCTCTTTTTCGGACCATTCTCTGTAAACCCTAGAGATGGTTGTGCGTGAAAATCTCAGTAGATCAGTAGTTTCTGAAATACTCAGACCAGCCCGTCTGGCACCAACAACCATGCCACGTTCAAAGTCACTTAAATCACCTTTCTTCCCCATTCTGATGCTCGGTTTGAACTGCAGCAGATCGTCTTGACCATGTCTACATGCCTAAATGCATTGAGTTGCTGCCATGTGATTGGCTGATTAGAAATTTGCGTTAACAAGCAGTTGGACGGGTGTGCCTAATAAAGTGGCCGGTGAGTGTATGTTCTTAACTCTAATCAGCTCAGCTACCACGCCTCGCTTAACTCTATCCCGTCCTCCGTTAATATTTAGGCTCCCTACTCGCAAACCGTCCATTAAAAGAAGAGAGAAAAGGAAGGATAAGACAGTGAAACTTTTCCAAGAGAGAAAAAACACCTTTTGTGTATCACATATATTTCAGTTTTATACATGTAAAAGAACATTTCTTCGCTTTTCTTTCCTGAGTTTCGTCAGAATCTTCTTCAGACGAAACCTCTTCTGCTTACTGAGCTCTTCATAACCAGCTGTTGTTCTAATTTTCATAACAGAGTTAACAAACCTGTCCAAATCTGAGAAGAAATCTGATACATCCACAGACTGTCTGCCATAGGTTTCGTCAAGGAAATCATTAATCTCTTTCAATGAGTATGACAGCTGATCACCTTGTGACACAATATCAGCAAACTGAGATAGGCTATCATCCTCTAATATGTCCTCATCTTCATTTCCAGCGTTTTCACATTGTGACTCACCTGCAGGAACCTGACTCTCAGCCTCGGCTGGGTGACTGTCTCTCGCTGGTTCGGTCTGTCCTTCGTCTCTGCATACATCCGCATCCTGTGTTTCAGTACCACTCAAATTACCATCATTTACAGTATTGCTGTCCTGTTCAGTTGTTACATTTCCTTCCGTACCAGGTTGCAGATCACCGGTTGCAGTATCTCCTGCCGCCTGCTGCGCCGTTTGCGGGCTACCACCCTCAGCGGTGCCGTCAGGCTGATGCTTGCCTATACTGCTGCCCGCTGTGGGCTCCCTGTGCGGGCAGGATGAACGTTTGTGGCCGACATCGCCGCACTCAAAGCACTTCATGCTGCCAGAACTCGCATACAAAGTGTAGAAGCCGTGTTCGTATTTGACCTTAAATGACACTTGTAGATGTTCTGAGGGATCATTCAAATACATGAAGGCCTGTCTCTGCAGGGAGTTAACATGCTGCAGTCTGGCGTCGCCACAACCCAGACAGACTGTTCTGAACCCGCCAGCAAACTTCCCGAAACGACCCAGTTCTTTTTCAATGAGCTCGTTCGGGATAAACGAGGTACGCCTGACACGGTAACACGTGTCGACGGCATAAACAATGGCGAGACGGCTACAAACAAATCGTCCAGCACCAGGCCCCTCTCGACCAACAGGTGAACTAAACGCTCCTCTCGGAGAAAAGCCACCACGGCTTTATTCATCCGAGAGCCGTAGGTGATGTTCTCATAACCGACCTGTTCTCCTGCAGCCAGGAGAACCTGTTCCACAGTATACCGTGAGTCGACCGCGACTCTAACCCCGTGTCTGATAGACAGGGGAGGCGAGCCTTCACCGGGGAGGGACGCCATATTGCACACCACCAAACTCCCACCAGCTACTCCAGTCACTTTCCAACAACCAACGACGAAGTAAAATTAAACTTCCCTCACCTTACCATGTAGAGAAGAAAAGAAAAGAAAAGTGAAAGCAGTAGAGAACAAGTGAATTAATCCAAAGAACACGCTCAAGCTCATTCAATGCCCTCACTCACGCTGACGCACCCAACCTTCCCGCATGCAGTGCAGAGAGAGAGAGAGAGAGAGAGAGAGAGAGAGAGAGAGAGAGAGAGAGAGAGAGAGAGAGAGAGAGAGAGAGAGAGAGAGAGAGAGACTTGACTTTAAAAAAAATAACTTCAATACATTGTCACACAATTACAGCAGCTTTGAAACAATGAGGGGGGGGAGCGAGAAAGAGAGGGAGAGGGGGGAGACAGAGAGGGAGAGACAGAGAGGGAGAGGGGGGAAGAGAGAGAAAGATGGGAGAGAGAGAGAGAAGGAGAGAGAGATGGCGAGAGAGAGGGAAAGGGGGGAGAGGGAGAGGGAGGGAGAGGGAAAGGGAGAGGGGGAGAGGGAGAGAGTTTTGTGGCATCAGGTCAGTATTGTTGTAGAACACTTGCTGTAACAAGGTGTTGTTGTTGTCACTCAGTATCTCCAATGTTGCTGCAGCATGAACTATTGGTGGGCATAATGCATTTGATAGCCCACCCACCCAATATCACTACCAGCCATCACTGCACACACACACACACACACACACACACACACACACACACACACACACACAGACAAACACACACACACTTTTTATGTACAGTCCAATAAATTTGCGAGTCATTTAAATCCATTATGCTTAGTTTTGCTTTCAGTATTTATTCCACTAAGCTGTGTGTGTGTGTATGTGTGTGCGTGTGTGTGTGTGTGTCTGCGTGTCTGGAGTCTATTTGACTTAGTGCATCTCAGACAGCCAATCAATAACTGGAGGCATCGGACTCAGCTAACCAATCACCACAAACACTTTTTTTTCCACGCATGCTTTACTGAACTACTCTGCAGTCCATCAGCGAGGCGCATTATTCATCACTACACACCGGCCATCACTACACAACACAACACTTCTCAGCCATCACTACACACCACAACACTTCTCAGCCATCACTACACAACACTTCTCAGCCATCACTACACAACACAACACTTCTCAGCCATCACTATACAACACAACACTTCTCAGCCATCACTACACACCAGACCGCCATGCCACGGCTGTCAGACTCCCCTCAACACAGTAGCTACCGTACTGCAGCCAGTTTATCCCATAATAATTACATTCAAAACAGGCAGATACACAAACACCTAAACACATAAGCACGCACACATGCATGCACGTGAGCACACACACACACACGACGAAGCTTCTGAAGACACAGCCATGATCAAGTGGGAGGAAAATAAAAAGTAGCTCCATATTGAGGTCCACACGCTCCACCATCGCATGTCCGCACTCCTTGAGAGTACGGTTGTGTCTGTGTGTGTGTGTGTGTGTGTGTGTGTGTGTGTGTGTGTGTGTGTGTGTGTGTGTGCGTGTGCGTGTGTGTGTGTGTGTACATACAGCAGCATATAAAATGTTACTTCTTTTGCCCAGACTTGGATACAATTAAATACACGTGTTCAAATTTGCGCACACAAATATAGATTTATACGCACACACCATCATCATCATACACACACCACACACACACACACATCATCATCTTCATCATCGTCGTCGTTATCTCACTCAGACACACACACATCATCATCATCGTCGTCATCTCACTCACTCACACACACATCATCATCTTCATCATCGTCGTCGTCATCTCACACACACACACACCATCATCATCATACACACACACCATCATCGTCATACACACACACATCATCATCATCATCATCATCATTATCATCGTTGTCGTCATCATCGTCTCACACTCTCACACACACACACACACACACACACACACAGTGTTACATGAACATCCATAAACTGATCAGATGCTGGCCAGTGAGTCTATCAGCAGATCTGAGACAACAAATCATGGATCTCCACTTCTACTGTCCATGTCTCTGCATGTTTGTTCAAAAGCCACATGAAAAGGTTGAAACACTGAAAAAAAAAGATTAATTCTAATACTCTTAAGATACGCAGTGGGAAAAAGTTGCCAAAGAACAAACAAAAAAACAAGTCAGTTTAATTTCACTGACAGTAAAGTGCCTCTGTGCTCATTGGTCTCCTTCAAATGAAATGATCCCCAACAAGTTCTGAAGAACTGGTGTCAGAGGCCGCAGCAAACACACACCCTCATTTATCAACATAAGCTCGCACAAAGTCTCCCACAAGTGTGGTTTAATGTAAAGCAAACACACCAACAAAGAAAATAAGGACTGAGCAGCAGTCCTACACTGGATACTGCATGGTGGAAAACAACAACAAAAACCAAGGGAAAAAAAAAAAATATATATATAATGTTTTTTATTACGTTAACTTTTGTTAGGAAATTTGGATGAAGCCGCTCCTACCTGTCTGCCATGGAGGAGGCCTTCCTCTGGCACAGCACTGCCAACGAACTGCTTCCTAGTGCCATTTCCTGTTTGATCTCCCAGGCAACCAGGTTGCTAGGTCTCACCGCCAGAAAGTTGATGCCAGTCTGGAACCAGGCTCTAAAGATGAGAGAGAGCGAGAGAGAGAGAGACAGAGAGAGAGAAAGAGAATAAGAAAGAAGAGAAGAAGATACTTTACTCTCACTATACGTACAGACAATGAAACGCATCTCTGTATTGATCATCCTCATCCTGTACACACACACACACACACACACACACACACACACACACACACACTAGGAGCAGTGTGCAGCCACTGTGCAGCTCCGCTCCAGGTCTCCGTCATCAGCCTGGTCCGGGGTGCAGGCAGGAGTATTAACCTTATCATGCATGACGGCCAGAAAGACAGAGACCAGCAGAAGACAGTGTGGCCAGCTGTTATTGACCTACAGCAAAACTAAGCTGGAGCGGGGACCGAGCCCATCCGATATCGGTACCGGGTGCCAATACTGACGTAATTCACTCATCGCATATCGGACTGAAGTTACCGATCCACAACCCATCCGGATTCCAAAAAGAGAGAGAACTGGGTGAGGGAAATCAAAGACGCTGGGGGATGGGGGGGGCAAGGGGGAGAAAGAGTGAAAAAGAGACAGGTTATAAGGATAAAAGGAAGTGAATAAACAAGCGAAGGAAGTCAAAGAGGGAGAGAGAGAAAGACAAACTGGAGACAGAGCTGCACTTTCTAGCAGAACGCAAAAAACTCCAGCTGGTCCAAACAAAGCATTTCCCCAAATTCACATAAAAACATGCTGAATTTGACCACAACCCACTTCTGACACCAAGTTATGCAGCCTGGTGAAGTACGAAACCAGACGAGACACAGCAAAACGGTGTTGGGCTCTTTAGTCTGGACTACTGTATTATATTAAAGTAGCACTAATCCATCCATCCATTATCTGAACCACTTACCCTGCTCTCAGGGGCGCGGGGATGCTGGAGCCTATCCCAGCAGTCATTGGGCGGCAGGCGGGGAGACACCCTGGACAGGCCATCACACAGGGTCCACACACACACACAGACCTACACAACACACACACACACACATTCACACCTTGGGGCAATTTAGTATGGCCGATTCACCTAACCTACATGTCTTTGGCCTGTGGGAGGAAACCGGAGCACCCGGAGGAAACCTACACAGACACGGGGAGAACATGCAAACTCCCCACAGAGGACGACCCAGGACGACCCCCAAAGATGGACAGCCCCGGGGCTCGAACTCAGGACCTTCTAGCTGTGAGGCTCTGAAGGCCCTTTGTTCAGAAAATACACTCTCCCTGCAGCTTTTTCCCTTAGTGTATTTTGACATGCAAATGTAAAGATGCCATTTACTACTAATTTGCATGAATGGGAGCTTTAACGTTAAAAGCACTTGTTAGAATGTCATCCGTACTTCACCAGAAACATCCTCTTTCCTTTATTTATCTCTGGCCAGTTCACATCAATGCTTCACAACAGAGAATATGTACTTTCAGAGCAGTGGGCTTTTGTTTTCAGGATAACGGGCTGTCAGACAAATGGGCTTTTGGTCCAATGAGACATTTTGTGGACTACTGGGGTTTCAGAATAACGGGCCATTGGATATGGCATGGCACCTTATAAAGAATGATGGCTATGCGCTTCTTGGTTTGAACCCTCGGGCATGATACGGCAGGTGCCATGAGGGGTCCTATTGTGTTGCATCACTCATTAAATGTTAAGTTATTCATTCTGAAGTCTTGGATCCACAGGACTTCTGGAAAATCATTGTGGACAACGACCTCCCCCATAAATCCCTGATAGTGGCCGATGCCAGGTATACCCTTCTGTCATTGCATGCATCACATTTTCTCGTCGCCTTTGATTAAACTCTACCATGGCTATTGCAGTTCATGCAATTGAAATCACAGTGCCAACACTTATCCGGCCTTGGAGACTATCGTGAGAGGAGAAAACTCAGTTTTAATATAACCACCACTTCCGGTGTGGGAAGATGGCGGCGCGGACTCGCATTTGCAGCGGCCTCAACCAGTATTGATTATGCAGTGTCTTTGTCCACGTCTAAGTTTGTGTCATCGTGTGAAGTTTTTGTTTTGATCATTAATTTCGCTCGGCTGGGAGAGCTGGCGCTGGATTGGCTGAGAGAGCTTGGTCTGCTGCGTCCTGTGGGCCCAAAGAGGAAACACGGAAGGCAGCCTGACAAGTTATTATGGAACCCACTGCTTTTCTTGACAAGACACACCCTGCATAGCTTCCAGGTGCTAGGATTCTAAGAAGACCCGCTCCTACTCTGCCTCTGATTAGCTAACCTTAACCAACCCAAGCAACGGAGGCAACGAGTAGTGGCCAATCAGAGGCAGAGTGCCAAGAAAAGCAGTGAGCTCCACAATAACGCCCATCTGACAGGATGTGAAGCGGGGCAGGCTAAGCTAACTGATAGCCCACAGCCCTGCCCAAGAGGAAACACCGAGGCGGTCTGGCGGCGGCCTCGCCTAGCATCAACTGTGCAGTGTTTTTGTCTGCGTCTGCGATTGTGTCGTCTTGTGGAGTGCGGGGGAGGTGTGTTGATGGTGTCTGGCAGGAGAGCTGGCATTGGATCGGTTGGGGGAGCCTGGTCTGCTGTATCCTATGGGCCCAAGGACCACGGCCCTGCCTGGAGATGCACCTGAGGGGGAAACACCGAGGGCGGTCTGACAGAACATAGAAGCGGGGCAGGCTAAGCTAACTGCTAGCCCATGCAGACCGGCAGTTACGACAGTCATTCTGGCTGGCGTTCACTCTCTGGATGGTGGAGTTTTGGACTGTGTTGCACTGGGTGGACCGTGTTGTTGACTGTTTGTGTTTTGTTTTGTTTTTTTCTTTGCTTTGTTCTCTCTGTTTTTTGTATGGTTTTGTTGGTGTTGTTTTTGGAGGTTTTGGATGTGTGCTTTTGTCTTTTGTGTTGCACTGCTGTGGGCTGGGGGAAATGGAATTTAGTTTCTTGTGTGTACGTAGTACATAAGATGAAATGACAAATAAATGTATTCCTGATTCCTGATAACATGACTCAATGGAAAAACAGACCGTTCACAATAGTGTTTTACTAACTTTTTTAGAAATCACTTCTATTTTGCGCAAAACTGCAATGGGAACCTGCTTAGAGCGAGAGAGAGAGAGAGAGAGAGAGAGAGAGAGAGAGAGAGAGAGAGAGAGAGAGCGGAGGTGGGGGCTGCGATGAGGAAATTTTGCTCAAAATTTCAAACACTTCACTTGGAGTCTCCTCTGCCCTTGGCTTTCCCTGCGAGCTGCTTTAATCCCTGAGACATGCCATTCCCTCTCTATGTAAAGTGTCTTTGAAAAGTGCTCCACACTGCTCGGCGCCACCTCCCACGGATGGCGGAAAGAGACAAAAGGAATAACAAGGGGAAACACTTCTTACAGTCGACGCTTTATTGAAAATAAGCGCCGCTTGGCAGTTGGGATGCATGGTGAATCCAACAGCGAAGCCTGACAGTTCAGGACAAGGTCTGGATTCACGTTCTGTGAGGTGTATTTGTTGGCCGATCTGTTGGCAGTCTGTTGACAGATTGTGCAGGGCGGGTTGACGTTGACGCTGAATTCCCACACAGAGAAAGAGTAGAACAGTTCTTTCTGGGGCAAGCCATTTTTTCCCCCTCATGTGCGCTAACACGACTTCTTCCTGTATTCCTGGCTCATCTTCCATCTTCTTATCATCATCATAGGCGGCTCTCATTTGGGGCCTCCTTCCTCACCACCATGACTCTTGCCCCCCCCCCCATCTCTCTTCCCCTTCCCCATTTTCAGACCTCCCTCTCTAAATCTTTCAATAACCACCTCTCCCCTTCTTTCTTTTTTTTCCTGTTCTATGTCTCCGTTCTTGCCTTCCGTCTCCTCTTTCACGAAGTAGAGGTCTTTGGTCTCTCGTCCATCACAGAGGAATTCCATTTTTGCCCCAACTGTTCACTTGCTTCTCAATATGCCTTTATCCAAACCCTCCTACAGTATCATCCATCTGCCCCTCTCTCTCCTTGTTCATCCTTTTTTCTCTCCATCCATCACAAACCCATTGGTCTAAAGGGTGCCATGGGGAACAGGTTCAAATGTCCCTCCCCCCATTCCTTCCAAGATGTGTGATACCCTATCCTGCACTCTCTCTCCTTTCTTCTCCATAGTTACGTATCTACACGGTAAACATGTTTTCTCCCTTTGCCTCTAGCTTACCTCCCTATATCCTTCCCTCCACCATCCTTCTGTCAGTTTCTCCTGTGTTCGGTCTTTATTGTCTCTTTTCCATTCTACCCCCCCACCCCCCCCTCTCTCTTGCTTGCTCGCTCTCTGAATGGCTGGTGGAAGTGACAGAGCTGCGTGAGTGAGCGATCTCCCTATGGAGTTAAGACTTCTCTCAAACTTTCTATCTTCTGCATGCTGTTCAGTGTTGTGGTGTGTAAATTCAGTGGCTGTAGGGAGTGCAGCTTGGAGGCTCTGCTGGTGTTCTAGATGATTGTTTGGGATGGCAGAGTTCGTTAAATTAACATGGAAGCACAGCATTAAGATCGTGCCAGCTTTCCCTTGTTCTGTGGAGGCTTGTGTGTGGCCAAGATTGTCTGTCCTAATAGTGTAACGTCTTCAGCAAGGATGAATAATGCTGTCGTTATAACTTTTAAGACAGGAAAAATAAGGTGACTACAGTGATTGAACTGGGTGATGTCATTCAAGACACGCTGGTTTCGGTGTTGCCTCATGCCACACCAGCCGAGTCACCTTGTCTAATGCACCATGACTCATTAGTGATGACCTGTTTATTGGAGAACTGTCGAGACATGGAAAAATTGTTTCTTTTGTAAAGAAAGTTTCATCCAGTTGTAAATCTCTACTCATACACGTGGTTTCTCACAGAAGACAAGTCCAAATTATTCTGAACAAGACAGTGCATTCAGTTTATCAGGTCACAACAGGACAATTTCACACTAAAATGGCAACACTGACAACCTAAGACCCTGCAAGGTTGTACTAACAGCTAAACCAGCCAAATGAAGAGCCCTTGTCTGCATATCATGAATAAAATCAATCAATCACATATTCATATTAATGCAGCAGGAGTACTAATAGTTATCATAGATTGCATTTAAATCTCAAACTAGTGAATAGCAAACGCATACAAGCATTGGTAAAGTGAAAAAAGATCTTTTACTCTGAAAATTGCGTTCTTTGGAATAAGCTTTAATACTCCATGTCGTGCACAATTTGCCAGTTTTCCTTAAAATGATAAATGCAAATGTTTGTCTCAGAACATGAGATACAGACAATATCCTGTTGCAAAAGGTAGGGATCTAGTCTTGTTGGAAAAGAACTTGCAACCCGTCAGCACTTCCAAGATGGTGCCTGAGTGAACCGGTTTCTCCTAGAGGCTTTGTCTGAACGTTGTGTTCAGGATAAAAGTAGATGATTTTGATTATTCTCTAGTTGTGACTTCTAAAACAAAAAGAATATTTTTGTCTGTCGCAAAGAGTCCCACCTGATTAAAGGCTGTCCAGAGAAAGTTTCAGAAAGTTTCTGTGTCTGGTGAGACAAATTCTAAAGGGGCAAAAGGATAGACACAGACAGACACAAACAGTGAGGAGACTTTAAAAAAAAAAGCAATAAAATAAAAAGGGGTGTCCGGGTGGCATGGCAGTCTAGTCCGTTGCCTACCAACATGGGGATCACCAGTTCGAATCCCCGTTTTACCTCTGGCTTGGTCGGACGTCCCTACAGACACAATTAGCCATGTCTGCGGGTGGGAAGCTGGACATGGGTATGTGCCCTGGTCGCTGCACCAGCGCCTCCTCTGGTCGATTGGGGTGCCTGTTCGGGGGGGAGGCTGGGGGGGATAGTGGGATCCTCCCACATGCTACGTCCCCCTGGTGAAACTCCTCACTGTCATGTGAAAAGTAGCGGCTGGCGACTCCACATGTATCAGAGATGTGGTAGTATGCAGCCCTCCCTGGATCAGCAGAGGGGGTGGAGCAGCGACCGGGACAGCTCGGAAGAGTGGGGTAATTGGCCAGATAAAATTGGGGAGAAAAAAAGGGGGGGGGCACTGTAAGTATATGCAGATATAGGAAGCCAGGGAAAAACTGTAACAGCTATAAATGTAACAGTAAAATCATGTGATGACACTGTAAAAAATGACAACATTGCGGAAGTGCACTGGGGACTGATAGGGAAAAGCACAACTGAAAAAAACAGAGAAAGTGAGGATGGCGCTCTGGTGATCATTGTAGCTAAAGAGGTATTAGCAGTTGTCAGTGAGGACGAGGACACGATGGAGGAGGAAAAACCGCTTACTGTACCAGGGTTGAAGAGGAAAACTAAAATACCTTCATTGGTTTAGGCTAAGAAAGGAGAAAGTAAAGTTAAAGAAAAGACAGCATCAGAGTCTGAAACCAGCATGGAGGACAATTCCGCAGACAGACAGTCCTGGTGACAGGGTCGACACTTTCAAAACTTTACTGTCTACATTTCCAACCAAAAGTAGAAATGTGTCTTTGGCTTACATGTACTGCACCCTACATAAAATATTAACAAAAAAGAATTAGATAGGAATGGAATGGGAGATTAGAGACTTGTCAATAATTATTAAGAGACCCTGGATCGAGGTGTGGTTTTTTTAATTAGAGGTTTAACCACAGCTGTCAAAACTGCTGGGAACAGTGCCAGTAGTAAGTGATAAATTAACAATGTCCTGCATTGTAGGTCCCAGGAAAGACCAGAGGTCTTTAAAAAGTTTTGCTGGTAAGGGGTCGAGTAGGCAAGTAGTTGGTTTAGGAGCTGACATGAGCTTAGTCCAAGTGTCAAGAGCGATAGTCTCAAAAGCTGTCATAACAGGGACTATCAGGGACTCATTATATACATATGAATTTGGTAAGACAGAATCTGCAGGAGGCGGCACGGTGGCACAGTGGTTAGCACAGTCGCCTCACAACAAGAAGATCCTGGGTTCGAGCCCTGGGGTATTCCAACCTTGGGGGTCGTCCCAGGTCGTCCTCTGGGGAGTTTGCATGTTCTCCCCGTGTCTGCGTGGGCTCTTCCACGTGCTCCGGTTTCCTCCCACAGTCCAAACACATGCAGGTCAGGTGAATAGGCCATAGTAAATTGTTGTGAATGTGTTCGTTGGCCTTGTGATGGACTGGCGGCCTGTTCAGGGTGTCTCCCCGCCTGCCGCCCAATGACTGCTGGGATAGGCTCCAGCATCCCACGACCCCGAGAGAAGGATAGGCAGTTTGGATAATGGATGGATGGATTTAGACAGGAACTAAACAATGACGATGGTACTGACGTGGCATACACCACCGAGTTTTCTCTTGCTTCTGATACTTGCTATGCTTCAGGTTTCTCCCACCGTAACTGGTTTCAGAGTAGGGAATCTCATTTTTAACAGAGTAAGAGACATCAGACAGACAGAATGTTTGTTTGAAATGTTAAAGTTGAGAAAATTGTATGTAATGTTTGTTCAAGTAACCCATGGTGAGTTTTAGTAAAAGAAAAAAAAACGGGAATAGAATGGGATTGCGAGGTCATACTTTGTCACATGAGCACAACCAGCGCAGGGGTGGGCATTCTGTCTTCTAAAAGGTTTGCACCAGTATATTTTAATGTGGAACATGTATCTAAAGGCAGGCTTGTGAGGGTCAGGTCTCAATTTAAGCTTTTCAGTGTTGATTTCCTAAATCTGTATGCTTCTACTATGGAATACATAAAATGGAATACATTAAAAAAAAATAGGAGTATTGTTAAATAACTGTGATCCGGAAGAGTTTTTACTTGTCTGAGAATATTTTAACTGCACTGAGAATGGCTGTCTAGATAGAAATCACACAGAACCTCACACTGCTTCCAAGCGTCCCACATCTGAGCTGAGAAAGACATATGAAGTGCTTGATGCCTGGAGAAGACTTCACAATTATACAAAACAACACATGGAGACACACCTGGGACAATTTTTTATTTCTTTAGCTGGACAAGGTCTTATTTTTTCAGATATCGTTTTAGTATTTTTAAAATGTGTACAATAATGGCTTCTGGTTTACTGATCACTCCTTAGTCTTGTGTGGTATCTACATTGCTAATATATAACTTAAAGTGCATATTGGCATTTTACCTGTATTCTACTGTGTGATGTTGATTTTCTGAATGTCTTTAAAAAATGTTTTAATAGTTTTAGAACAAGAACACAAATTTTACTTCCTTAATGAAGAGGCAGGACTGTGGGAAGGTAGAGAATATGGAACTTTGGCATCAGTAGTCTCTCAACGCCACATGGCACATCAACAGATCTATGAGGGAACTGGAGATTGAGATGGTGGAAGTTCAGTATTTAATGAGTCCAAAGTAGAGCAAAGAAATAGTAAAGTCTTTAAATCCAAAACATGTGCTCAAGCAAACCTACTTGGCATGAAAGTACTGGGGGCACTGGTCAGGTTGCATTTCCAGAAAGAGACCATTATGGACAAACCTTCCAAGTTCTTCTTAAGCATAGAGAATAAGAAAAAAGGCCAAAGCAGGCTGATATATGCCCTAAATTCTACCAGGTGACAGGAGCTTAAAAGTCCAATGGGACACACTGGAGCAGTACAGTTCTATCCTGAACTGTACAGTAGTGACTATGAAGAGAATGATGAATTATTTAACTCTTTCTGCAGGAATCTGCCTCAGGTTTCAGATAAGACCAAGAAGGAGGTGGATGCACCACTGGTTCTGGATGAACTGTGGATGCATTACAGAGCATGGAAGAGAGAAAAGCCCCAGGTATCAATGAACTCCCTGAAGAGTGTCTTGATGGATGCTTAATAGTTCCAGTAAGAACATCCCAGAAAGTTGAATCAGTTCATTTGGACGAAACGTTTAGCGGGAGAAATGTTTCATCACTTATCTAAGTGACTTCATCATTCTCAGCTGACTGCAGGTATCCCCAACCTTATAATCAGCACAGTGGCATAACAACTGAAACCAACGAATGATTTCATATGTAATTTGCTGTGACCATTAACTAGAGTTTCAATGAACAGGTGTACTATTTACGAAGAATTGGGAAATAGTCGCAATCACAACATTGTAAAATGACAACAGATGGCATGTAAAATGGCAGATTACAGGAACCACCTGAGATTCAGCCTCAGGTGAAGACAGAGGGGGCTCACACTTAAGAGCCTGCAAATGAACGCTTCAGTCAATGGCCACCGAAGTAGCAAGATCCTCCAGAAGGCACAGAGCCAGCTGTTGACAAATTGGTGAGACAAACTAATTTTACCATCAACTCTCTGAAAGCCAAAGAGGAGCAGGTCCAACAGAGACTAACGTTGTGTCTAGATGTGATTGAGTTCATGGAGCGGGCTCGTCTAGCACAACGTAGAAAGTCGAAAACCAGGCAGCAAAAGAAGTCTGACCTGCTTGCTGCATGCCAGAGGCATCGGCACACAACGGACGGCACCCTCAATGGCAGATAGAAAGATGGACGCCAGACACACGCTGGTGACATGACAAGTGGGTGAAGAATCTGTCCGACAGACAACTCCCCCAGGCGAAGAAAGACATCTTTGCTAAGGGGCTGGATTTTAATGTCTCATCATCCACTGGCAGCACAAACTAGGATTCATCAGGATGCTGTAACACTGAACTGACAACGTCCCCACCGACACAATGGCTAGGGAACGGGAGAAATCCCACATTAAACAGGCCCTGATTAAGTGTGGTTATCCTAACTCGGCAGCCAGGAAGATGCCCAAACAGTGCAACAGCCGATCGAAAAGAGGAGAAGGACAACAGCTGTCTAAGCATAAACCAGTCGTGATTCCATATGTGGCGGGAGTGTCGGAACAGTTTAGTTGCATATTTTTCTAACACCACATCTCAGTTGCTTTCAAACCCCAAAACACACTGCGCCAGAAATTGGTCCACTCCAAGGATCGGGTCCCCCGACACAAATGTGCAATGTTTTAGAGGGATTGTTTTATGTGATTTTAATATGAAATATTACAGAGCTTATGGAGAAACATTATTGTCCTAGTTAATAAGCAGAATGACAAAGAACTTGGAAGAAGCTGATAAAAACTCTAGGACTATTTCAAGTAAAAAGTTAAGTGGGTGAAGAGTAATGTTTTCGCAGGTGGACTTCACTCGCTTCACTCCCTAGACTACCAGGAGGCCTTGTCTAGATTAAGAGGGTTTTAAGTATTTAGAAATTCATCTTGGAGATGGACAGGTGATGAAGAGAAAGTGGGAAGGAGTGGTAGCGAATGTGGAGAAGAGGCTAGCTAAGTAGAGGTGCCTGCTACCAAAAATGTCATATATAGGGATGGGTATGGTTACGATTTTAATGGTACTACAACTCCTACCAATACTGCTTATCGATCTGGTACTTTAAGTGTACTCTTATCGGTTCTTTTTGCTATTTTTAAGAGATAAAATCAAACAAATTAAGAACAGAATTAACATTGCTTTATTTTCTCATGTCTGGACAGAGCATTAGTTCACTCGATGTGGGCTCCAGGCTGCTAGCATAGTAACATACCTGAGGTTGATGGGCAATGAGAGATGAACTACGAGCTAGTCGAAAACTGTACATTCCTCCACCTATACTTGATACACTTTTGCTAGGTGTTTCGAAAGATTGCTTGTGTTTCCGCCCCCTACATGCAAAAAACGTGTGCTTGTGGCAATGAGCATTGTCAGCATCAACCCTAGTGAAGTATAACCAGACTTTTTACCGTTTACTTCTCTCCGCCATTGTCACTAGGAGCTGTGTGTGTGTGTGTGTGTGTGTGTGTGTGTGTGTGTGTGTGTACACAGGGTATTGTGATGCATCTAGTGCAGCAGTGTGTAGTTGGAGGGAAGGTGCATGTGTTCTTCCAACCCGCTTGTGTCCTTCCTGCCCTTAGCTTGCTGCCGCTGGCTAGCCTTTGTGGCGAATAGGGAAGCATCCTAGCGTGTAAGCCTTCCCTTGCCAGTACATAGCCTCTCCTTCACCAAGACTCCTGCCAGGCTTCCCCGTGGCCACACATGGTAACTGGGGTCTTGCGGCCCCAGGCTAACTTGGCAGGGGATCTCGGAGCAGCAGTGGGCCCCAGAGATATGGTGTGCAAGCCCACCCTGGTGGACACGCCCTGGCACCTATCAACCACTGCCCCGCTGCCTTGTGGGTGAGTCTGGAAGACATAAGGCTAAGGGAGCTTACCCCAACAGAAAAGCAAGCTGTGGCGGCACGCTTCGAGGCAGTTTCCGAAAAACTGGATTTCCGGCAGCCCCCTGCAGTTGTGTGGAGGTGCCGGTGGTCTAGGGATCCCCCTTGCCATCGGAACCATCTCCTCTACAGTCAAGTCATGTGGCGTTGGGAGAGGCGCACCCCCCATGCCACTCTAAAAACCATCTCTTCGCAGGTATCTTCTGCTAGCTGAGTCCTCAAAGGACCCACAAATAGGAGAAGATGGTCATCATCGGGCACGATGGACAACCAGCAAGCAAGTGTGTGTGTGTGTGTCTGTCCCCCCGATCCCTCGGCTTGCACATACCACAGGCTCCGAGAGAGAGATCTCTCTTCTGGATTGGAAATAGCGAAAATGCACCGTAGACGAATGTCTCAATCTTACTGCAAATTAGAAAGAGTTGGTGAAAAAAAGCTGCAAGATAACATTTATGTAGCCTAAATAAACAGGAAATTGATTTTCTTAATGTTTCCAATACCAATAGCAGAACCATTAAAGTCGGAGCTTATCAATGCTACAGTCTTTAATAATTTGGCACCAATGCCCATTTAATACAGGGTTTCGGTACCCATCCCTAGCCATATAAAGGAAATTTCGGTAATAAACAACTTGGTGGCCTGTGTGCTGTGGCTCAGATTAGCTTGCATGGAGCCCCCAATTGGTCTGATAAGTGTAATCTATCTTGGTAAATTTACTCTGGGACAAACTACACTGGTGGTACCTCAGAGTACTAGGCAGGGACTGGTTCACCTAACCAGCAGAATAGCACATTTTAAATAACACTTCCTTCAGAGGCGTCTCACAGGCCACGGTGATGTGGTGTGGAGACAAGTGGCAAGTGTCATTTTAAGATGAACAGCTGGTTTAGAGCAAAATTCTATTTTTGTTTTTAATGGATTATGATTTTTTCAAAACTGTATGGCTTACTTGCTTTTTACAAGGAACTGGTCAAGGCATGGCGTCGTTTTAAATGGAAAAGACCAGAGCCTCCTGCTTCGCTGTACTGGCTATTAGAGGAATATTCAGAACAGCAGTGCGCCAGGCCTCTCTGAGAGACTGCTTCAGCGCGAACATCAAGCTCCAGCACATAGTGGCAGGTCACAGGCTTCATAACGCACAGGCGGCATTTCATCTTCTGGGAGTAAGGTCCACATGTCATATCAGAGATATTTCAAACCTGTGGCTTGAAAGACTGATGGAGCAGGAGCTGGAGATGCTGAGGGACTACTGTAGCAAAGGACTTCCAGATAACGATGATCTTTTTTTGCTGAACTTGGCTTTAATCCCCTTTTACTAGATGGTTTGGAAGAAACAGTGTTTGGTTGCAAAGGCCTTAAAATAAAAGTAAATTAGAAAGACAGGATAGAGAGTTCAGGGGGTATTTGGAGACAGAGAGCAACATTAAGCCAGTGTGGAGGGTTTTCTATAAGTCTCCACTAAACAAGAGAGTAGGTGACCTTCGGTAGAGACTACTACATGGCTCTCTTATGGTCTTTCACAGAGATGTGAATCAGTTCTTCTGGACACAACATTTATTGGGAGAAATGTTTCATCCCTCATCTAAGTGACCTCTTCAGTCTCAGCTGACTTCAGGTGTCCCCACCCTTATAAACAATACTGTGGCATAATGACCGAACCAAGGATTGGTACATCCTGTGGTCTGTCCTAAGATTTTATTTATTTATTGGGATTTTTCCTCCTTTTTCTCCCCAATTGTACCTAGCCAATCACCTCGCTCCCCAAGCCAACTCGGTCGCTGCTCCAACTCCTCTGCCAATCTGGGGAGGGCTGCAGACTACCACACGCCTCCTCCGATACATGTGGAGTCGCCAGCCGCTTCTTTTCACCTAACAGTGAGGAGTTTCACCAGGGGGGCGTAGCGTGTAGGAGGCTCACGCTATCCCCCCCAGTCCCCCCCCGAACAGGCGCCCAAATTGACCAGAGGAGGCGCTAGTGCAGCAACCAGGACACATAGTCACATCCGGCTTCCCAGCCGCAGACACAGCCAATTGTGTTTGTAGGGATACCAGACCAAGCCGGAGGTTACACGGGGATTCGAACCGTACCGGACACCCCTAAGATTTAAATTTTAACCCAGGTGTCGTCCACAAACCTGAAGCAATGGCTAGGTGGTGTCCCTGGATAGGACATCAGAGCCCTCTTTCCCACTTCCTCATATGGTGGTTATACTAATTGGGTGTTTATCAAAGCCAGGAAGATGGGAATTGAACCCAGGTCGCCTGCGGGAAACGACTTATGGACTGAGCTTTTGCACTAGCACAAGTGATTTTCCAAGAGGGTTTATAGCCTAGTCAATGCATTTACGATGAAGCCGCGCCCTCACATCTGTATTTCTGTTTACAGAGGACAGCTACACTGTCAGTTGATAAAAGCTGGAAAGCTGAGAGCGGATCTAGTCAGGAAGCAGATGTCCTGTTTGTTGCTCCGGTGAAGACCAGAGTCTGGGCGGGATTAAAGGTTTCACTAAATTATGAACAGTTTGGATGATTCTAGAGACCCGTGGCGCCATTCAGATGTCATGTGTTCCTTGGTGGAGGAAAAACGAGTCTTTAGCTCTGTTTTATGGTAGCACGCATGGATGCATTAGTTTAACTGATGTTTTAAGGTAGCATGCATGGATGCATTAGTTTAACTGATGTTTTAAAGTAGCATGCATGGATGCATTAGTTTAACTGATGTTTTATGGTAGCATGCATGGATGCATTAGTTAACTGATGCTTTAGATGATGACTTGTTCCCTGTTTATTCATTTATTTATGTATTTCGTCGTTTGTGTTTGTAATGCATAGTAATGTATTATTGTGTATCTGTTGAACACTGTTCATGTAAATAAAGCTTTCTTTCTCTCTATCGTTCTCTCCTTCTAATCAGTCCCAGTGTGCGTTGTTCTATTTATCACCTTGACAAGACCCTCCCTCAGTTTATTAACCAACGTTTACTCCAATCCTTGCGTGCCCACACAAGCACATACTCACAGTCAAAGACCCTCTCCCTGCGTTTGTTTACCTGTGCTCCTATTAACACACAAACATACGAGTAAACAAAGACAACTGTATTTTTTCTTTCCTCTCATTACTTTCTCTCAGTCTCTCTTTATGTCTTGCCAGAGCCGCCACCCCCCTCTCTCAGCATATGCCTGTGTGTCCAGTTCATTTGTTAGCATACCGGCATAATCCAGTATATGTGTGTGTGTGTGTGTGGGGGGGGGGGGTGCCGCGGGTGCAAACACTCATGTGGGCAGGCATGTGTAATGTGTGCAGTCTGAACAAGAAGTGTTCCTGGTGCACCACACAAGAAGCTCCTACATGAAAACCTGAAAACCTACTTCTCTTTCTCTCAGCTCCCTCCATCAGAGGCAGACTTTGGTAAATACTTAATTTTAACAGAGGAGGGAATTTTTTTTCCCCTGCTTGACAGTCCTTGGGTGGGTGGAGGGGGAAAAGAAGTCAGGATGTAAAGGGAAAACCAACTAATGTCGCGTTTACATCAATGCCGATTGGAGGTGGAGCCGATAAATACCTGTGACTACTGCAGAGTCATTTGACCCCGGAGTGAATGCCGATTGTACACTTTTACACTGACCACCAAAGACGGATGTTAGCGGGTGTTGGCGGGTTTTTTTGCCAGTGTGAAAGGGGATTAAGTCACTTTAAAGATGTATGTGAACAACTGTGATTTAAAATGCAAGTTTTGACTGTAACAATAATACATTTCATTTAATGGCACCTTTCATGACACTCAAGGTCACCCTACATCATATATAATTAACAATAAAGCAGTAAAAAAAATGAGTACAATCAACATTAAAACACACAATAAGCAACAATAAGCTCAACAAGGAGTTAAATCAAGATAAAATTGATGCAGTTAAATGCAGTTCAAGTGAGTATGCTAGTTTAAAATGGTAGATTTTAAGAGCAATTTTGAATTCTGTAATGGGATGTAACAGGGAATGGAGTTCCACCATTTAGGTGCAGTAAAGGAGAAAGCCCTGGCACCCACTGTGCTGAGGTTGATGGCTGGTAGTTCCACTAGACCTGCTGGTGAAGACTGCAGGGAGCGAGAGGGAGTGTAAGTCTGAAGGAGGTCTGTGAGATAAGCAGGGGATAGATTATAAAGAGCTTTGAATGTTAATAATACAATTTTACAGTTAATCCACTGTGACACAGGAAGCCAGTGTAATTCAATCAGCAGGGGAGAGACATATTCGGTGGACTTTGAACGTGTAATAATTTGTGCTGCAGAATTCTGGATGAGATGAAGTTGGTGAATAAATCTGTTGGGGAGGCCTGCCTGGATTGCATTGCAGTAGTCAATGTGACCAAAGCATTGACTAAAACTTCGATGGAGTGTTGTCTTAAAGCAGGGTGTAGTCTGGAGATGTTTAACAGATGGAAAAATGCTATCCGTGAGACATTGTTTATATGACTAGAAAAAGAAAGGGGACTCTCAAGGCCAACATCAAAGCTCTTAACCTGTGTGGAGACAGGTATAGTAGTTCCAGCAGTGAGGAGTGAGCAAATATTAGTTTTCGAGAGTGCAGATTTAGTGCCAATAAGGAGTAGCTCAGTTTTACTACTGTTTAATTTCAGATAATTGATAGTCATCCATATCTGTATATCATGGAGACAAGCAGTGAGGGTACTGGAGGGGAGAGTAGAAGTGGACTTAGTGGACACATAAAGCTGTGTATCATCAACTTAACAGTGGAAATGAATACCATAGTGCCGGAAGATGTTGCCAAGAGAGAGGAGGTAAATAATAAACAGGAGTGGCTCCGACGCTAAACCCTGTGGAACTCTGTGATGAATTATGAAGCTCTCTGACCGGTAATTGTGAATCTGTACAAAATGTCTCCTGTCTGCAAGGTAGGAAGTAAGTCACTGATACATAATGCCTCCAACTTCAATGCTAGCCAGACGATCCATGAGGAGATGATGGAATATATTATCAAAGGCTCCGGTGAGATTAAGGAGGATGAGGAGAGAGTAGACCAGAATTAGCTGCATGAAGGAGGTCACTGGTGATCTTAGCCAGGGTTGTTTCTGTGCTGTGCTTGGGGCGAAAGCCAGATTGGAGTTGTTCAGAGAATATTCTTATCAAGGTAGATCTGGAGTTGAGATGCAACTACCCTCTCAAGAATTTTGGAGATGAATGGTAAATTAGAAATAGGTCAGTAGTTGTTTTGGTCATCAGCATATAATCAGGTTTTTTCAGAGTTGGTCTGATTATGGCAACCTTCAGTGAAGGGGGAACTGTACCCATGGACAGAGAGCAGTTAGTGATGGAGGTTATCATGGAGATGATATAGGGCAGGCATATTTTAACTAGGGTTGTAGGAATTGGATCCAGGTGACATGTGGAGGTAATGGACTTAGTAATAAGTTCAAAAATGTGATTTTTCAGTTGGAAGACTGAAGTCACATAGGACAGTCGATGGGGACAGTTTCATGGTGCTTGCTGATGGTAAGTCAGTCTGAAGGATGGTAGCAGAGGCCAGCTGCTCATGAATTGTACTAATTTTGGAGTTGAAAAACTTCACAAAAAAAAGCAGAGCATTGTTCATTAGAAAGGTTACTGTTGATATTGGTTTCAGGTGGGTTGAGTAACCTTTTGACTGTGGAGAAGAGAATTCTAGTATTCCTTTCACTGGTACTGATGGTATTTGTACAAAAGGATGTTTTAGCTATTGAAAGAGCATTCTTTGCAATGGAGTATATGATCTGAATACATTTGTTTATGAATAGCAAGTCCTGTCTTGGTGCAAAGCTTCTCCAGGTGCCGACCTATAGCCTTGAGCTAATGTAGTTCAGGTGTGTACCAGAGAGCAACATGGGCAAATGGGTCGACCTGTGTTTTCAGAGGGGTTAAAGTATCAAGTGCAGAAGATAAACTATCATTGTAGTAGTCAATAAGATCAGGGAGTGAGGAGGTGGGAGCAGGAATGGGGTTTGAGGTAATTAAACTGCTGTGATCTTCTGGAATAACATGTCTAATGTTGCAGTATGATATGGTAAGATGCACCTGTAATATTTGCTAGTAATATTTGATTTGCTAATGTCCCTTACGGCTTTCCGTAGCGCCACAACAAAGTCACGTGATGTACGTAACAACGTCAGTCGGAATCCGGTCGGTGAATAAACACCCAGCACGAGAGAAGTCGTCCTTGCTTTATTAATGTTATAAGTTAACATAGCCAGAGGGCACAGATCATTACATGGTGTCAGAGTAGCGGAGTTTAAATACCCAATATGGATTCGTACGGCGTTCCAGCTCCACGGATGGACTGGGAATCGGCGAACTTACCTGAAGCATGGAGACGATTTCGGCAAACAACGGAGCTAATGTTCAAGGGCCCCCTGCGCGGGAAGAACGAAGAGGAGAAATGCAGCTACCTCCTGCTCTGGATAGGGGAAAAAGGGCGCGATGTGCACAACACTTGGACACTCAGCGGAGAACAAGCCAAGAAGCTAGAAACGTACTACGATAAGTACACTGAGTACATCACCCCCAAAGCAAACCCGATTTATGCCAGATATAAATTTCATGAAAAGATGCAGGGAGAGAGTGAATCCTTCGAACGATTTGTAACTGAGCTAAAGCTCCTAGTCAAAGACTGTGGCTACCCAAATGCCGACGAGATGGTCAGGGACCGCATCGTGTTTGCCACCAACTCACCCAGAGTGAGAGAAAAGCTACTTAGCCAGGGAGCTGAGCTAACGCTAGAAAAGGCCATAGATGTAGCCCGCTCACACGAGCTAGCAAAGCAACAGCTAAAGTCTATGGGCCAGGGCAGCACACATGAAACGGTGCACGCAATAGGCAGAAAGACTTACAAACCGAACGCACCCAAAGCAGCTAACGCTAACTTCAGACAAAGGGAGGGTAACGTTAGCACCGCCGCTAGGGCGTGTAGCTATTGTGGAGGGCTACACGGCGCTAAAGCCACTTGCCCAGCTAAGGGTAAACAATGCATTAAATGCAAGAAGCTCAATCATTTTGCTAAAGTATGCAAGTCTAGCTCCCAGGGACAGACAAAGTACTACCGCGGCACAGTACATGCCGTCGGAGAGAACCCAGAAGAGTACACCACTGACAGAGAGCAGGAAGAACTGTACTTCGACAACATTACAGTGGAGAGCACCGCTGTGGGAGAACAGACAGAGCTGTACATAGACTGCATCTCAATAGAGAACAACGGAAAAAGCAACGAGCAGGCTTACGTAGAGGTTGGAATTGGCACACCTCCACAGAAGGTAAAGTTTAAACTAGACACTGGGGCACAGGCCAATACTATTCCCACCAACCTGTTCCAGGCGCTGTTCAAAAATGTGACACTGAAACCAGCAATACACAGACTCACTGAATATGGAGGAGGCGCGCTGAGCGTGAAAGGCACATGCAAACTCAAATGTAAGTACAGAGACAATGCAATGATGCTGGACTTTTACGTCATTGACACAAACGCCCCACCAGTCATGGCAATGAAAACATGCCGTGACCTAAACTTGGTAAAAATAGTGATGGCTGTGAGCGAGGAAAACAATGTCACATCACAGAGCATAATGGATGAATATGCAGATGTTTTCCAAGGAATAGGAGAGTTCCCAGGCGAGTGCACCTTCCGCGTCACACCAGATGCAACGCCGGTCGTCTGCCCGCCACGCAGAATCCCCATCGCCCTACGCAGCAAACTGAGGGACGAGCTTGACAGCATGGAGAAAGGCGGCATAATCTGTAAGGTAACAGAACCCACAGAATGGGTGAACGCACTCGTCATTGTTGAGAAGCCAAAGACAGGCAAACTTAGAGTGTGTTTAGACCCCAGAGCTCTTAACAAAGTGATACAACGACCTCACTACCCCCTCCCCACGCTGGAGGACGCCACCACAAAGCTTGCTGGAGCTGAGTACTTTAGCGTGTTAGACGCGCGGTCAGGCTATTGGGCCATCAAACTGAGCACTGAATCCTCAATGTTGACGACATTTAACACAGTGTTTGGCAGGTATCGTTTCCTCAGACTGCCATTCGGAATCGTGTCCGCTCAAGACGAGTTCCAGAGACGCGTGGATGAAACATATGAAGGATTGGACGGTGTGACGGCCATAGTGGACGATATACTAGTGTTCGGCAAGACTAAAGAGGAACATGACCAGCGTCTCAGAGCGATGCTGAAGCGCACAAGGGAGCGAGGGGTGAGGCTCAACCCCGACAAGTGTCACATATGCGTGTCCGAGGTAAGCTACTTCGGCCACACGCTCTCACACGAAGGCATCAAACCAGACCCACACAAGGTGAAGGCGGTCAAGGACATGCAACCCCCACAGAACAAAGCAGAGCTGGAGACAGTCCTCGGCATGATCAACTACCTCGCCAGATTCGCTCCACACCTCTCACAGATAAACTCACCCCTCAGACAGCTTCTGAAACAGGACAGTGAGTTTGTGTGGGATGCAGTCCACGACAAGGCGTTCCAAGAGATGAAGAATCTCATTACACAGCACCCAGGTCCAGTACTCTCATATTTCGACCCGCAGAAAGAGCTGCGACTCCAAGTGGATGCATCCAAAAGTGGCCTTGGGGCTGTCATGCTCCAAGATGGCAAACCAATTGCCTATGCGTCCAAGTCACTCAACAGCACTGAAGAAAAATACGCACAGATAGAGAAGGAGCTCTACGCTGTGGTCTTCGGCTGCAAGAGGTTCCACGAGTACATGTATGGACGAAAAGTGATTGTGGAGTCAGACCACAAGCCTCTGGAGGCAATACTAAAAAAGCCACTGGCAGCAGCACCACCCCGGCTGCAACGGATGATCCTGGCGCTCCAAAAATACGACATCCAAATCATCCACCGCCCCGGTAAGGACATACCGGTGGCCGACACACTGTCACGCAAGTCAATAGAACACCACGACAGTGACCTACAGGAAGGGATGGAGGCCCAAGTGCACACAGTCCTCAGCAACATCCCTGTGAGCGACACAAGACTCACAGAAATCAAGCAGGAAACAGCGCAAGATCCACAGCTCACCGCACTCAGACGAGCCACACTCACTGGCTGGCCAGACACAAAGAAAAAGTGCCCGCCCAGCATCCAGGAATACTGGAACCACAGAGCAGAAATCTCAGAAATGGACGGTATCCTGTTCAAAGGTGAGAGAATCATTGTCCCCCAAAAGCTTCGCAAGGACATGATACAGCGCATCCATGCCAGCCACCTTGGCGTGGAAAAAAGCAAATGCCGAGCAAGAGACTTACTGTTCTGGCCTGGCATGGGGAAACAGATCGAGGATGCGGTAGCAGACTGCAGCATATGCCAAGAACGGCGCAGCGCAAATGCAAAGGAACCAATGAGGTCACACGCCATACCCGAGCGGCCGTGGCAAGTGATAGGCACAGACCTATTCACATGGAACTCACAGGACTTCATAGTCACTGTGGACTACTACTCCAGATTCTTCGAGCTAGAAAGACTTTACAGCTGCACCTCATCTGCCGTCATCATGAAGCTGAAAGCAGCAATGGCTCGACACGGAATCCCCGAGACTATCATCAGCGACAACGGTCCGTGCTACAGCTCTGGTGAGTTCCGCAACTTCTCACAGACATGGGGTTTCTCACACACCACCACAAGCCCCCACTACCCACAGAGCAACGGCCTCTCCGAGAAGACTGTCCAGACGGCCAAACGCATCCTGGACAAAGCCAAAGCTGAGAACAAAGACCCCTACATGAGCTTGCTGGAGTATCGCAACACACCGGTGGACAACCTGAAATCACCGGCACAGCTACTGATGAGTCGGAGGCTGCGGTCCATTCTCCCATCAACAGCCAAACACCTGCAGCCACAGATCGCCAGTCAGGAGGATGTTCACAAAAGGAGAGAGGTATGTCAACAGCGCCAGCAGGCATACTACAACCGAACAGCCAAACCTCTGCCCCACCTGCCCGCAGGCACACCAATCCGCTTCCGGCAGGAGGATGGATCCTGGAGACCTGCAACTGTGGAAAGACCAGCGAACACAGACAGGAGCTACCACATCCAAACCAAAGAAGGTCAGATCTACCAACGCAACCGTCAACACCTGCGACAAAGCAGAGTGAACACTCACACTACGCACACACACACTTCACAGCAGACTGTTACCAGCGCTAACAACAACACACAAGCCCATCAGCAAGAGCATGCTGAACCTCCAGACACGAACAATCAGCGACAACCAGACACACAGCCTGGTTACACCACGAGGTCAGGTCGCACGGTCAAACCAAGACAAATCCTTGACTTATGAATGTAAAAAAAAAAAAAAAAAAAGATGAAATGTTATTACGGTGTCACATTTAGACAGGGAAGGAAATGTTTTACACTACTTTGTTGCAGTCCAGTTATATAAGAGTTCCATTTTCATATTCTTTCTTATTAAGATTGTATTCGTTTATAAACGTGCTCAACGTGGTCTGTATCTCTGCAGAGAAAGCAGCACTTTTCAGAAAAAGGGAGATGTAATATTTGCTAGTAATATTTGATTTGCTAATGTCCCTTACGGCTTTCCGTAGCGCCACAACAAAGTCACGTGATGTACGTAACAACGTCAGTCGGAATCCGGTCGGTGAATAAACACCCAGCACGAGAGAAGTCGTCCTTGCTTTATTAATGTTATAAGTTAACATAGCCAGAGGGCACAGATCATTACAGCACCCTTGATTGACTAAGCAGTAGGCAAGTGTTGAATAATACCCTTTTTACACCAAAATTAGCATGTATGAGCGGGTTTTTTAAACGCAGGTAAACCCGCTAAAAACAGTTAATTGACTCCTTTCACGGTACCAGCAGACCCGGGTCTGACTGCAAACAGACGAGTATGCCTTTCTTTTTTTTTTCTTCAGTAGCGTCAGCTTTGACATCATGACGTACGTGATATCACGAACGCGTTGGAAAACAAGGAAGTAAACAGTAGAAAGCAGCATGGAAGCCAAAGAGATGGTGGTTAACACTACTTTTTCATATCTTGTACTTCAGTCTCTCTTTCAAACCATACAAACTCAACGCAGACTGAACAATGTTCGAGCGCTGCTTGAACGAAGATGGATGGAATTTGTGGCTGAGATGGCACAAAAGATGGCAAAAGATGGGGATTTTATGATGCATGGACAATGGCGCTACGTCATCGCATGAATTAGCGTGTTCACCCGGTCGCATTTACATCAGTGACCCCTCTGGCCCATCCGGGCGCCTGCAGCCAAGCAACCGAAAGCATTCTCCCTACGTCTCCTTCGCGGCCTGAATGTAATGCAATCCATGCGAGACTTCAGCGTGTAAAATAGCGAGAGCAGCCGACACGAGTTTGATGGAAGCGGGTGCTATGACTATCTCCTTCCTGTGGAAACGTGAGCCAGGGGAGTTATTCGACAAGAGTTCCGGCCATATGCCATTGGGTTAATCCGTTGGGATAAGGGGAAAAACTAGAAATACATTTATTTAAAAAAAAAAAGAAAGTGTGATCCTTGACAGTATTTTGAGGTTTACCATGATTTCAGCTTAGAACCAGTATTCGGTAAGACAAGCCAGTATTCATAACAAAAAAGTGAAGAAAAAAACAACACAAGAGAAAACGCAACGAATCCGAATGAGTAGCGGCAGCCAGAAGACACCAGCGTTCTCCAGACCGGTCAGAAATCAGTCACCTTGCCTGCCACAAAACACTTTGTGTGACAGCCTAACTCTGTACCCAAGTCTGCTGTGTGTCGATGCTTTGTATTGGGTGTGAGTGCACATAAGCGCAAATTCCAATTATTCAATTCAATTCAATTTATTGTCATCATAAAACAATGTGCAGGCACATGTTAAAAATGAAATGAGGGCTGTGGCTTCACCAAACAGTGCAAGACGGACAATTAATATTGCAATATTGCAGACAATTAATATTGCGTCGCCCCATGCAACGGAACAGACCGCCACGCCACCCGGACGCCCCCCTGAATGGACAACGGAAACACCTTTGGTGAATAAGCTCTGATGTAGTGGACATGTAACTCACATGACTGATCAGCTTTTTCCGTTGTGGGCGTCTTCCGGGATATTCCCATAACACGCATCCCCGCCTCGTCTCCCTCCGCACAGCACGAAACATGGCCGGTAACGGCCGACATGACAGAACAGTTACAACTTTCCCGACTGAAACGAATCCCTGACGACCGCTCTCCACTTTCTCTCAAAGAGGGCCAAGGCACTCATCAGTGGGCCAAGGCGACTGCTTTTGTTTCCGGTTCGCCCCCTCTACTTCTTCTAGTCAGTCTATTACAACCATGTATAACGTAGCCTCTACTGCCACCTTCTGACCAAGACTAGTTTATTCACTCTAAAACCGATGGAAACGCGGCGAATTCGCATTTTCTTTCGTTCTTTCTTTCTTTCTTTCTTTCTTATTTTTGCAACATTTCAAGCGTTTTCTTCAAATTCGCTTAACAATTAATGGAAACACACGTGTGTGTATGTGTGTGTGTGTGTGTGTGTGTGTGTGTGTGTGTGTGTGTGTGTGTGTGTGTGTGTGTGTGTGTGTGTGTGTGTGTGTGTTTGTGTTGCACTTTATGTGCCCGTTAACATTAAAAGATATACACGGGGGGGGGGGCTTGTCTGCGTGTGAGTGCATGTGTGCACGTTTGCACAATATAAGTGTGTGGTTGGGTTGCGTGTGCGTTGGCACTCCGGGACGCGTGGCGCTGTGAGGAGCAGCGGGCTGCTCGCTAGAAAAGTCCTCGTGTATAATTCAACAACTCATTGTTACATAAAACAAAGACGCTTCGCCGCTGTTCAGCTTCTCTCCCCGTCATCTGTTCTGTTCTCTCTGTTTCTGTCCTCCTCTCTGGCTCTCTCTCTCTCTCTCTCTTCCTCCTTCACTTCCCTTTCTCCATTCCTACCCATCTCTGCCTCTCCAACTCCATCCCTTTCTCTTCCTTCCCCTCCCTCTCTGTCTATTCTCCCACCCACACACACACACACCACCCAAAGGGAAGCATATTGTCTGGACAATGAAAGGATGTAAAATAATACAGTGACTGTGGGGAAAGAAGGAGAGAGGAATCAACTTTAAACCACAAACTGGAAGAAGTAGAGGAAAGCAAGTGAAGCGATCGAAATGTATGCCCCAAAATAAGTTTACAGAACTTTATATGTTGGACTTTTTTTTAAGAACAAAGTCATGTCAAAGTCATGTCACACAGAAGCCCCCCCCCCCCCGAAAAAGAGAAAATAAAAATAATGAACTGCAAAAATGGGTGGCACGGTGCCGCAGTGGTTAGCGCAGTCCCCTCACAGTAAGAAGGTCCTGGGTTCGAGCCCCGGGGCAGTCCCACCTTGGGGTTCGTCCCGGGTCGTCTGGTGTGGAGTTTGCATGTTCTCCCCGTGTCTGTGTGGGTTTCCTCCGGGGGCTCCGGTTTCCTCCCACAGTCCAAAGACTTGTAACTCAGGTGAATCAGCCATACTAAACTGTCCCTAGACATGTGTGTGTGTGTGTGTGTGTGTGTGTGTGTGTGTGTGTGTGTGTGTGTGTGTGTGTGTGTGTGTGTATATATGTTGGCCCTGTGTGATGGCCTGGCAGCCTGTCCAGGGTGTCTCCCCGCCTGCCGCCCAATGACTGCTGGGATAGGCTCCAGCATCCCCGCGACCCTGAGAGCAGGCTGAGCGGTTCAGATAATGGATGGATGATAATGGATGGATGAATGGATGGATGAACTGCAAAAACTATTCAGTACATTTCCAGTTAAAACCATCTTATTTTGAATGGTTTTAATGGAGTTATTTCCAAACAGTACTTACAGTATTTACATGTGTACATCAAAGTTATTGTACCTTTTTGACCCCTTGTTAAGTGTTTGTGTGTGTGTGTGTGTGTGTGTGCGTGCGTGCATGTGTGTGTGTGTGTGTGTTGTAGTACTGGGACAGGCTCCAGCACCCCGTCACCCTCATCAGGACCAGTGGCTTGGAAAATGAATGAATGGATATTATATAGTGTTGTGTTCAATTCTCTCTGACCATATTTATGTGTGTTATCTTTTGTGTTATCTGCTTCTCCAGGGTTCACATCATCCAGGGGAATCACTAAAGTTTAACCTTATAATAAATATGTTTTCTAGTGTATTCTTAATACGCATGTATATACAATTACAGTGGCTCTCCTGTTTAGTGACCCCCCCCCAAAAAAAATCAGACACACACCACACAAATAACTATGCACACAATCACTTAAATTTATAAACAAATACACACACACACAGAAACATACACGAACACACAAAAATAATGCACACAATCACTTAAATTTATAAACAAATACACACACACACACACAGAAACACATACACGAACACACAAAAATAACAATGCACATAATAACTTAAATTCACACACACACACACACCACCACCACCATAAAATAGAGTCTTGACAGATTCACCACAGGGATATCAGTGGGACCCTGTGTGTGTGTGTGTGTGTGAGAACAGGATGATGGACAAGGCTGTATCCCTAAGCTGCCTCTGTCAGAGCCACGCACAACACCAGAGCCTGACAAGTGGGTTTGCATGTGTGTGTGCCTGTTTTTGTAGGTAATGCAAGACAAGAAAACCTCCCCTACACTCTCTCTCTCTCTCTCTTTGTGTGTTTCCATTTACTGTCCCTTCTCTCTTCCTCTTACCATCTGCTCGTGCATCCTCTCTCCAAGACTTGAACCTGTGTATTACCGGTGTACCCTGCACCAACCAGTTGTAGGAACAGGGTGGGCTCTCTTGTAAGCCATGACAGGTCACTAGTGGAGTTCATCTTCTGTTTGTTTTCGGTGTTCTAGATTGTTCTTTGGCTATCTGAGTAAGCAGGGTGGTGCTGGGGCTTTGTGGTCAGCACCGCCGCCTGCCTACAGCCTTCTGAAGGCAGCGAGAGGCTCTCTCTGGGCTTGTGTTTGTGTTACTTCCCGGTACTCCAGTTTCGTTTTCTTTTTCCTCCCGAACTGTACTTTAACTACCCCACTCTTCCGAGCTGAGGATTCGAACTCGCGATCCTCGTGCTGGTAGGCAACAGAATAGACCGCAGGAGACACCAACATTGTCCGTAGCTATGACTAGGAGTGTGTCTGGTGACCTGTCCAGAGCATCTCCACGCCAACCAATGCCCGAATACCCAGACAGCATCCGGATGTGGGCCACTTCAGGCAGTGATGCGGCACTGACAGTCTTCTTCTGGCCCCGACAACACGGATGTGAGCCTGAAGTGGCCCACATGTATAATAGCAAATATGCCAAATTAAACGTGGGCCTTTTTGGGCAAAGCTGCGGTGCTCTGGGCAACATGTGATCTGGATGTGACCCGTGTGGTAAATGGTGAATATGACCCAAATATCGCAAAACAAATATGGGCCACCTTTGGCAAGTATGTGGCACTGCTATGGCTTGGTTCTGGCAAACAGGAGTGGACCGCCCAAGAGCCATCATTCCACGCGGTACGTGGGCTGGATGAAAGTGTCGGGTGTGGGACGGGTCCTGTTATGCTCGCGCACCAGAACCTGACCCGTGTGGCGAAACCCAAGACAGACAGACACGAGATGACTTCTAAATCTACAAAGGGGGGCTTGATTGTGGGAGGGAAATGTATGGTGAAAAAAGGCGTTCTGTTAGTGGGATGTGTAAATAAACTATGTGTGGTCTCCCGTGGTTTGCGTGTATAACTATGTGTGAGTGTTTTTAGCCAATGTGTGGTGCGGTATGTAAATGACCAGGAGGTGTTGAAGAAATGTGCGTGCACCTGGCGAGAAAGTCCAGTCCGTGATCCAAGAGGGGTTGTCCGAGAAAGTCCAGGTCCGAGAAGTCGAGTCCGAAAGGAGGGGTCCAGATAGAGGGACAAGGGGGGAGATCGCAGGAGAGGTCCGGGGAGAAACGTGAAGGTCGCTGGGGACGAGGGAGACGCGGAAATCGCGGAGGGAGAGTCTTGGGAGGAAACAGACACGAAGATAAGACACTGGGGAATAAACAGAAAGCAAGGAACGCTGGAGGGCTTGTCAGAACTTTACCGCAGGGTTCAGTACGTCGAAGCACTGAGAGACGTTCTGGGAGGCTTCTTGTAGAAGGCTGCCTGATGGCCACAGGTGCGCCTGATGGATGATGGCAAACACCTGGTGCAGTGCAGCGCTCGTCTCCTCAGAGCGCGAGCCGAGCGCTCGGATGTTTCCGGCACGTCCGAGCTGGGGGAGTGGCTTGAACGTGCCGGGGAGGCAGCTCGGGGCGGTGTAACCACAACAGGACCCCCCCCTCCTACGGGAGACCGTCCGATGGCGTTGGGGTGGGTCCGATAGAATCCTCCAGGAGTGCGGGGTCGGCCAGGTAGGACCGGGGAACCCAGCTGCGGTCCTCGGGCCCATAGCCAACCCAGTCCACCAGGTATTGGTACCCACGCCCCCGGCGGCGTACGGCGAGCAGCTGGTCGACATCCCAGACCATGTCACCACCGTCGAGGACCCTGGGGGGTGGAGGAGCTTGGACAGGAGGCTGGTGGCTACCGGTTTGAGGCGCGAGACATGGAAGACGGGATGGATCTTGAGTGAGGTAGGGAGATGGAGACGCACCGCCGAAGGGTTGACGATGCGGTCGATGGTGTAGGGACCGACGTAGCGGGGAGCCAGCTTCCGGTTGAGGGTAGGGAGGGGCAGGTCCCGGGCCAGGAGCCATACCCTCTGGCCAGGTCGATAAGCTGGGGCCGGCACTCTCCGCCGGGCCCGCTCTGTAGCTCGCAACATAGCGGCCCGGGCGGTCTTCCAAACGCGCCGACATCGGCGGAGATGGGCCCTCGTGGACGGGACCGCCACCTCCAACTCCTGATGGGGGAACAGAGGGGGTTGATAGCCCAGGGAACACTCGAAGGGGGACAAACCGGTAGCCGAACTCTCCATGGAGTTGAGCGAGTACTCCACCCAGGGCAGGTAATTGCTCCAGGAGGCGGGGTTGCTTGTGGTAACGCAACGCAAAGCCGCCTCCAGGGCTTGATTGGCCCGCTCTGCCTGCCCATTGGTCTGGGGGTGATACCCGGAGGAGAGGCTGACTGTGGCCCCAATCCCCTTACAGAAGGCCTGCCATACCTTCGAAGTGAACTGGGGACCACGGGCAGAGACAATGTCCAGGGGAATCCCATGGGGTCGGACGACGTGGGAGACGAGAAGGTCCGCCGTCTCGGCTGCAGAGGGCAACAAAGTGGACGGCCTTGGAAAACCGGTCGACAATGGTGTCATTGCCTTGGGACACGGGGAAACCAGTTACAAAGTCCAAGGCAATGTGGGACCAAGGTCGGCCGGGGACAGGAAGGGGGCGCAGGAGACCTGCTGGAGGGCGATGGAGAGCCTTGCTGCGGGCGCAGGTGGTGCAGGCTGCCACGAACTCTCTGGTGTCTGCCTCCATGGTGGGCCACCAGAAACCCCTGCGGATGAAGGCCGCCGTTCGGTAGACACCGGGGTGGCAGGCAAGATGGCTGGAGTGGCCCCACTCCAGCACCTGGGGCGGCCCCACTCCAGCACCTGGGGCCGGGCAGAGGGAGGCACAAATAGCCGGTTCCGGGGTCCATTGCCTGGGCCCTTCTCACCATTGATTCGATGGCCCAGGTGACACCCACCACCCGGGCCGGGGGAAGGATGGTGTCTGGGGCGTCAGGGGACCCCTCAGGAAACAGACGGGAGAGGGCGTCTGCCCTGACGTTCTTGGTGCCCGGGCGGTAGGTGAGGGTGAAGTCGAACCGGCTGAAGAAGAGAGCCCAGCGCGCCTGCCTGGGGTTGAGCCTCTTAGCCGTCCGTACGTAGGTCAGGTTCTTGTGATCGGACCATACGATGAACGGCTGCCCTGCTCCCTCCAGCCAGTGTCTCCACTCCTCTAGGGCGGCGTGGACGGCCAGCAACTCCCTGTTGCCGATGTCATAATTCTTCTCCGCAGGACTGAAACGCCGGGAGAAGGCGCACGGGTGGATCTTCTGGTCCTCCTCCGACCGCTGGGAGAGGACGGCTCCGATGCCCGTGTCCGATGCGTCCACCTCCACGATGAACTGCCTGCACGGGTCCGGGTGGGCGAGCGCCGGAGCCGTTGTGAACAGCCTCTTCAGGGCCAAGAAGGCGGCTTCCGCCTCCGAGGTTGGAGGTGAGTGCAGTGAGGGGGGCGGCCACACGGCTGAACCCCCTGATGAAGCGCCGGTAGAAGTTTGCAAACCCCAGGAAGCGCTGGAGTTGCGTCCTGTTGGTGGGCCGTGCCCACTCCTCCACCGCTCGGGTCTTCCTGAGGTCAGTGCGGACGAGCCCCTTCTCCACGATGTGGCCAAGGAGCTCCACGGAGGCGGAGTGGAACACGCACTTCTCGGCTTTCACGAAGAGCCTGTTCTCCAGCAGCCGTTGGAGGACCAGGCGGACATGCTGGTGGTGTTCCTCAGTCCTGGAGAACACGAGGATGTCATCCAGGTACACCACCGCGGACGTGTTCAGCATGTCCCGGAGCACGTCGTTGACCAACGCCTGGAAGACGGCCGGGGCGTTGGTGAGGCCGAAGGGCATAACGAGGTACTCGAAATGCCCTAGGTGGGTGTTGAAGGCAGTCTTCCATTCATCCCCTTCCCGGATGCGCACCAGGTGGTACGCGCTGCGCAGGTCCAGCTTCGTGAACACCGTGGAACTCATAAGGGGGAGTGGATATTTATTTTTCACCGTGATATTATTTAACATTCGATAATCTATGCAAGGCCTCAGGCTGCCCTCCTTTGCCACAAAAAAGCCCGCCGCCACCGGGGAAGACGAGGGCCTTATGATTCCTGAGGCCAGGGACTGATAATTGCGCATAGCCTCCTTCTCCGGGACGGAGAGGTTATACAACCGACCAGTGGGAAGGGCGGCCCCGGGAAAGATCTATGGCACAATCATAGGGACGGTGAGGGAAAGCGCACTGTCTTTACTAAATACAGGGGCTAAATCGTGATAAATGGAAGGAACACCAGTGAGATCCGTGGGAGGAGGCACGGGTCTGAGGCCGCTGGACGGGGAGTGGGCGGAGCGAAGGCAGTTGGCATGACACGCAACGCTCCAACCCAAAATCCGCCCAGTAGACCAAGAGATGTAGGGATCGTGCCGTTCCAACCACGGTCTTCCTAACACCAGGGGCGCGCAAAACCAAGAAACGGATAGCTTCCACGTGATTACCCGAAAGAGTGAGGGAAGCAGTGCTGTGTGTGATCTTACCAAGTGAACGACCATCTAGGGCTTGGGCTGTGAGGGGTGTGTCTAGGGGGACGAGTGGAATGCCGGCCTGCCGGACCAGCGAGATGTCCATCAAACACTCGTCCGCCCCCGAATCCAGGAGTGCGCCAACAGACAGTGAGTGGTTACCCCAGGTGAGAGTGACCGGAAAAAGGTGGTTGTGCTCCTTCTTGGGCTGGGGCAGGGTCGTCAGGCTCACTAGGACACCCCTCACTGGTGAGCCGGGTCTTTTTGGGAGAGTCGGGCAGGCCTTGATATAGTGGCCCGACCTCCCGCAGTAGAGGCAGAGGTGGCCATGCATCCTCTGCTCCCTAGCCTCCAGCGGGAGCCGTGACCGACCCAATTGCATGGGCTCCTCCTCCGGCCTGGATCCAGAAGCCACCCAGGGTTGCGAGGGGGCGTGTGAGGGTGGAGAGCCCACGGGACGCTGACCCAGGGAAGGCACCGGTAAGACGGACGGGGGTTGGTCTATGGGAGGGGCCAGCGCGCGGGGCGCGTTCCTGGCGCCGCTCCCGTTCGTCCATCTGGAGGGCGAGGGTGACGAGCTCGTTGAAGGAGGCAGGGCGGTCCCGAACGATGAGATCTTTGATGGGCTCGCTCAGCCCCCTCCTGTACGCGCTCTTGAGCGCAGTGTCATCCCACCCACTGCCTGCCGCGAGTATCCTTACCTCCAAGGAATAATCTGCCATCGACCTGGCTCCCTGTTGGATGGAATGGAGGCGGCCGGCAGCGTCCTGCCCGTCAGCTGGGTGGTCGAACACCAGATTGAACTCGCGGCGGAAGGCACCATAGTCCGAGGCGAGCTGCTCGGTATGGCCTACCGCCGCTAAGGCCCAGCTGAGGGCTTTGCCGGTGAGGAGGGACATGACAAGGGCTACCTTGGGCTCTCCTGTCCTATACCTAGCTGGCTGGTGTTTGAACAGGAGCTCACACTGACCAAGGAAACCCCTGCATAGCTCGAACTCCCCACCGAAGGCCTTGGGGCAGGGGAGGCTCGCACCGGGGGTTGACTCGGAGGAGGGGGAACGTCGGGACCAGAAACGGGGAAACCGGAGGCCGAGCGGGGGGCAGAGACCGAGGCCAGGGCAGGGTGGCCGCTCATCCTGGAGACCGCTGTGGAGAGTGCAGCGATCTGCGCGGTGAGGGCATCTAACGCGCTCGTCGCGGCCTGGGAGCCGGACTGAAGATCGCTGATCTCTCCGGTGACACGGGTGAAGGCAGTAGTAAGCTCTGAGTTGAGAGAGGCAAGTTGGCAACTGTGACTTCTTACTACTGCCTCTAGGGGGACGGGTCTCAGGGGCGTCACAGGGACCGTCCGCTCCTTGGGTTTGCCTGGGTCCATAATGGCTTCGACGTTCTGTTATGCTCGCGCACCAGAACCTGACCCGTGTGGCGAAACCCAAGACAGACAGACACGAGATGACTTCTAAATCTACAAAGGGGGGCTTGATTGTGGGAGGGAAATGTATGGTGAAAAAAGGCGTTCTGTTAGTGGGATGTGTGAATAAACTATGTGTGGTGTCCCGTGGTTTGCGTGTATAACTATGTGTGAGTGTTTTTAGCCAATGTGTGGTGCGGTATGTAAATGACCAGGAGGTGTTGAAGAAATGTGCGTGCACCTGGCGAGAAAGTCCAGTCCGTGATCCAAGAAGGGTTGTCCGAGAAAGTCCAGGTCCGAGATCCGGGAAGTCGAGTCCGAAAGGAGGGGTCCAGATAGAGGGACAAAGGGGGGAGATCGCAGGAGAGGTCCGGGGAGAAACGTGAAGGTCGCTGGGGACGAGGGAGACGCGGCGAGCCGTGGAAATCGCGGAGGGAGAGTCTTGGGAGGAAACAGAGACACGAAGATAAGACACTGGGGAATAAACAGAAAGCAAGGACCGCTGGAGGGCTTATCAGAACTTCACCGCAGGGTTCAGTACGTCGAAGCACTGAGAGACGTTCTGGGAGGCTTCTTGTAGAAGGCTGCCTGATTGCCACAGGTGCGCCTGATGGATGATGGCAAACACCTGGTGCAGTGCAGCGCTCGTCTCCTCAGAGCGCGAGCCGAGCGCTCGGATGTTTCCGGCACGTCCGAGCTGTGGGAGTGGCTTGAACGTGCCGGGGAGGCAGCTCGGGGCGGTGTAACCACAACAGGTCCGGGCCACAGCAGTTTTGCTATCTGCGTAAGGCTCCTGCCTCCCACAACCCTGGAGTGGATTAAATGATTAATGGATGGATGAATGGCTGGATGGATGAATGAATATAGCAAATGAGGATACAAATGAATTAATGTACCAGTTGCATGACCTTCCACCCTGTGGTTGAATGACAGGGTGGATGCAGGAGGAAAGACTGACGAGGCACTGCAGATTAACCTAGCATCCTACGCACAGCTAAACCTGCAGAAGAAGCGAAATCATCCGATGTGATGCTGAATGCAGCCGAGAGCAGTGGCAAGGAGGACTACCAGTGAGACACAGACTGACCAGGGTGCACGTTTGACTGACAAAGTACGAAAGGGGCGTCCCATGCAACGCCTGTTGTCTGGTGACTGACTCTGACAGTCCTGTCTGATAGATGGTGCAACACAGACAGACCTGAACTCGACTCCGTTGGTTTTCATTCACGCCTTACTCCCTGGGAAGTCTAGATCTGCATATGGCATTGAACCTGTGACACACACACACACACACACACACACACACACACACACACACACACACACACACACACACACACACACACTATACACACACTATAAAATGTTAATCGGCTCACTAGCGCCTCCTAAAGACCTCTGATCACACCTCTGAATGCATGACAACAATTTACACAGACTCACAATGCAGACACAGGCGTTACACAGCTGTGATGTAGGGGTTACGCTGGCGGCGGTCGTTTCATATATGTGTGGCGTTCACATGTATTGAGAAGGTGCATGTGCGTAACGTATGCTACACCTGATACACGCCATACATATGCCCAGCCTACCTATACATGTGATCTCATATGCACACAAATGCCACAGCAACACAACACCTTACAGTTTGATAGATAACTAGGCGTGCATAGAGTGGAGCACATCTTATTTGGTGTCCATCCATTGTCCATTACCCAAACCACTTCCCTTGCTCTCAGGGTCACGGGGAAACTTGAGCGTATCCCAGCAGTCACTGGGCGGCAGGCGGGGATACACCCTGAACAGGTCACCAGGCCACCACAGGGCTTTATTTGGTCTGTTGCAGCATACTGGCTCAGCAGTTAGTCAGCCACCTCCCCCTTTTTTTCTCCCCAGTTGTATCTGGCCTATTACCCCACTCTTCCGAGCCGTCCCGGTCGCTGCCCCACCTCCTCTGCCGATCCTGGGAGGGCTGCAGACTACCACATGCCTCCTCCCATACATGTGGAGTCACCTGCCGCGTCTTTTCACCTGACAGTGAGGAGTTTCACCAGGGGGACGTAGCATGTGGGAGGATCACGCTATTCCCCCCAATTCCCCCCCGAACAGGCGCCCCGACCGACCACAGGAGGCGCTAGTGCAGCGACCAGGACACGTACCCACATCCAGCTTACTACCCGCAGACACGGCCAATTGTGCCTGTAGGGACACCCAACCAAGCCGGAGGTAACACAGGGATTCGAACCCACGATCCCCGTGTTGGGCAGGCAACGGAACAGACCGCTACACTATCCAGACACCCTATAATCAGCAACCTTTAAATTAAAAGGTCGTTGGTTCAAATCTCATCCACACCATTTTCCAAATGCTACAATTAACAGCCTCAAACAAACTAGCCATGGCTACTCACACATGGACATACACACTGTACATGTAGTTTCACATATTTTGTCATTTGCCAAAGGGTAAAACCTTGTTGACCCCACTGGAGAAATTCACTAGCAAGTGGAATGAATGAATGAATATTTTTTCAACATTTTATTTTGGTGTCTGGTCATTTGCATGACCCATCCCTCATGGAATTAATTATTCAGGCAAACTCACCAACAACAAACCAAACATGCCAGCACATTAACCCACCATCATTCAACACCACAATACACAAATATCATCCAAATATACACATAAACCTCCCAAAAATAACCCTCCAGGAGGTATCCCACAATGTAAAAACAACAGACACACAACCCCCCCGGCACAAGACACAATACACAAGTCCAAACAAGACAAAATGTACATCCGCCTCTACTGGTGCCAAACACTGTACATGTGATCCAGTTCACGATCCATACAGAGTCGAGTCTGAGGAATTGATCTATCACGTGTTACTGCTCTTCTCCTATCCCACACTTAAAGATATTCAGAAAAGGTTAAAACATGATCATAAAGGTTTCAGATGAGAAAAAGAGAACAAATCTCTCTGACCAAGGTACTCCGTGTAATTAAAAATGTCTTTATTGAAACTTAGACATATCCAAAAAGGACCTAAAAATGCCCACGCGTAGTGGCTTGGGCCTTCTTCTACTAACCTTGGACCAAAGAGCACCCAACAAATATATTACTTAACTACAGAGAGGACAAAACTCGCCACTGACTCCAAACATATGATCATAAAGGTGTTCAGTTAAAGCTCCATTCTCAACACCTATCAAATCTAAATCAGGGACGTGGACTTTCTAAACAATATTTGTCGTAAATCATGATATAAAGGACAGCGTAGGATGAAATTAATTTTTGTTCTCCACCTCATTCAGCTCACAATACTTACAGACTCTGCAATCTTCAGCCACACCTCCGTATCTTCCAGTTTAACAGGTAGTGACGATATACCACATCGTACCTGTGCAGAGTGACCTCTGACCTTTAGCCAAATTATACTTAATGTATGTTTCACATTGGTGATCTTTCTTAAATAAGCTCAACTTTTGCTTTTGCCATATCCCCCCCCCCTTTTTTTCTCCCCAATTGTACCTGGCCAATTACCCCACTCTTCCGAGCCGTCCCGGTCGCTGCTCCACCCCCTCTGCCGATCCGGGGAGGGCTGCAGACTACCACATGCCTCCTCCCATACATGTGGAGTCACCAGCCGCTTCTTTTCACCTGACAGTGAGGAGTTTCACCAGGGGGACGTAGCGCGTGGGAGGATCACGCTATTCCCCCCACCCCACCCGAACAGGTACCACGACCGATCAGAGGAGGCGCTAGTGCAGCGACCAGGACACATACCCACATCCAGCTTCCCACCCACAGACACGGCTAATTGTGTCTGTAGGGATGCCCGACCAAGCCGGAGGTAACACGGGGATTCGAACCGCCAATCCCCCATGTTGGTAGGCAATGGAATAGACTGCTACGCTACCCAGACGCCCCATTTTGCCAGATTTCTTCTCCCACATTTGCTTTTTGGGGATAATTTTCCTCAAGTCCACACTCTTTTAGTAAACCAAATAGTTCAGATGCCCAGTCACCCCCCACAGACAAATCCCAATAAAATATTTCACCAGCCACAGTAGAAAATGCAACTTGATTGATTGATTGATTGGTTGGTAAACCCAGCAGCCCGTTCCCCAGGCTCACCATGCTGGCCTCCCATCTTACTTTGCAGGAGTCCCACCCCGTATCTCCATTTACTGACAAAACAGGCGCATATTCACGAATTCCTAACAAAACCTCAATTGCCTGAGTATGGACACATTCGTTATTCTGAAACCTTTTGTAACCCCACATTCCTGACACATGCTTAATGTAAAACAGGACGTACATGTGTTTGATAGTTTGGAATATGTAGAATAACCCATATCTCTCCAGCATTTTATTTTTTACCTATAATACCTCCTAATGCCCTATTTGCCAAGTCTGCTAGAACTGATGCACTGCGTAAGAAGGGCACACTTTAATCTAGAAACAAACCAAGATGCTTATATTTATCTGTAAACCCAAGTTTTGTTTTGTTTTGTTTTTCACCAACTCAAAACTGAAAGCTTCTCCTTTCTGCACCTGGTTTTCAAAAATGCTTAACTTGTGTTTTTTTATTTATTTATTCATACAAAGTCTCCACTTTTTAGACCATTCAGCAACATGTCAGGGTTATTTGTATATCAGCTACAGCCAAATACCCCCAGAGAGAGGCAGGTCCTGAGGAGCCAGCTCAAAGGGAAAAATAAGATCTAAGCCATCAACACATATGCCCTATCAGTCATCAGACACCCAGCTGGAATAATAAGCTGGTCAAAGGAGGAGATAAAGGCCACGGATATCAGGACATGGAAACTCCTCATAATGAATGGAGGGTTCCACCCGAAGTCCAGTAGCCTGAGACTGTACAATAAGAGAAAAGATGGGGACCGAGGGTTAGTGAGCGTCAGGGCCACTATCCAGGATGAAGCAAGGAACATCCACAAGTACATCAGAAAGCGGGGCCCCCAGGATGAACTGCTTAGTGAGTACCTCAGGCAGCAGAAGACTGAGAGTGCAGAGGAAGAAGAAGGGGAAGCATCATGGAAGATCAAGCCCCTCCATGGGATGTACCATCGACAGATAGAAGACGTAGCTGATAGAGAAATCCTACCAGTGGCTAGAAAAGGCTGGACTGAAGGACAGCACAGAGGATCTGATCATAGTGGCACAAGAACAGGCATTCACCAACAGATCGATTGAGGCAGGGGTCTACCACACCAGACTAGGAGACAGTCCAGCACTTAGTAGCAGGGAGTAAAATGCTAGCTGGGAAAGCGTACACTGAAAGGCATACCCAAGTGGCTGGGATAGAGTACAGGAACATCTGTACTGAATACAGACTGGAAGTCTCCACGTCCAAATGGGAGACACAGTCAAAGTTGGTTGAGAATACCAGAGAACAGATCCTGTCGGACTTCAAGTTCCAGACTGACAAGCAGCTCCTGGCTAACCAACCAGACATTGTGGTGGTCGACAAGGAACAGAAGACAGCAGTAGTGATCGATGTAGCAATCCTTAGCAATGGCAAAATCAGGAAGAAAGAGCATGAGAAGCTAGAGAAGGCTTGAGGGAAGTACTAGATTTGATGTGGAAGGTGAAAGCCACAGTAGTCCCAGTGGTAATAGGAGCACTAGGGGCTGTGACCCCCAAACTGGGAGAGTGGCTCCAGCAGATTCCAGGAACAACATCTAAGGTTTCTGTCCAGAAGAGTGCAGTCCTAGGAACAGCTAAGATACCGCCCAGAACCCTCAAACTCCCAGGCCTCTGGTAGAAGACCTGAGCTTGGGGAAGACACACACCACCCAAAAAAGGGTCAGAGGGAGATTTTTTTCTATACATAAATGTAACGGCAGGAAGGAGCGCCATTGGGGTTATCAACAAAGTAGATCCTATGTCCAATGTTTAGCTGAATTTGGTCCAAAACACCTCCAGACTAAAGAGGTCACTTAGATGAGTGATGAAACATATCTGTCAATAAGCGTTGTATCCAGAAGAACTGATTCGACCTTCTTTGACCTCCAGGCAACTTCACAATAAATTCCAAGACTGCCTCATCCACTATTGGGAATTCCAAGACTGTCTCATCCACGACAAATAAAGTACTTGAACTTGATTGTGTGTAAAGTGTCGATTGGTTCTAGGGTACCAGAATGCTCTATTGAGAAGTCTTCGGGTGTCAACTCACCACTTGGGCTGTGCATTGGCAAGAATTTGGCAATACAATTTTGTATCATGATACAAGTGTCACGATTCAATACACTGATATATTATGATACTACAAGCACTTGTAATATTTTGTCAACATTTTAGAAAAAAGTCCTAAAGAAAACACCCCAATATGGGTAAAAGCAGAGTAGTCAGAGTCATAGCTAGTGTGACGCTGCCAGTGCTTGCTGTTGTTGTGGTTCCGTGTCGTCCCGTTAGAATACCTCCCCTGCGTAGCCCGCGGTGGTGTAGCGGTCTAAGCATCGGCTTTGTGTCGATGCAGTTGCCCACTGGGGACCGGGGTTCGCGCCCCGGTCTCGTCAGATCCGACTATGGCCGGACTCGACGAAGCAGCCATATTGGCAACGCTGTCTTCGGGAGGGGTGCGGAGTCGGCTTGTGTTCGTCACATGAATGCGTCTCTGGGTGTGTCGGAAAAAAAGTGGTTCGGCCTGGAGTCGCCTCGTCACGAAAGTGGCAAGGCGTCTCCTTCGAGACTGCCGGCCGGAGAGATGCAGTTGGCGAATGCATGCAGTACGAGGGTGGGTGTTTGAATTGAAAATAGGGATCGATTGGCCACTAAATTGGGAGAAAAAGGGAAAAATCAGAAATAAATTTATAAAAAAGAATACCCCCCCTGCCACCTAGTGTTCAGAGATGGAAACTACACAATGAAATAGCATCACTGCCATGTCTCTGTGTGCCATCTTATGAATTGATGCAGTTTAAAAAAAAAAAATCCAAACGAAGTGTATTGATATTTTCATACACCCTATTCATCACTGCCCATTTTGCTGTTTCTTCTGCATAATGTCTCGACTTTGTGAGCCGATAGCTCATTCTCCAGACCTGTGGCTAGACCATCCATTTTTTGGAGGGGGCTATTTTTTGGAAATTTGCTGTGAATAAGAAGGAGGCTAAAATCTGTCGCTGAAAAATATCAATGTGACCGAATGCTCCAGATTGCGAGGCTGCTGATCTCCTCCATATTAACCATCTGTCTGTCAGTTCATTTAGCCCAAATCCTTGCCCCAGTGAATGGCACAAGGGCCTGTTACACCAAATCATGTGCACTGATAAACATGAGGATATCTCTAAGGTGTCTGTTTGTATGATTTCCCCTCAAGTGCCAATGATGCTAGCATGACAGAGATCCCACACATCCATGTGAATAACGTCCACAACATTCATTTAAAGTATCATTTACACAGAAATTTGACTTTCCTGGCCCTCTCCCATTTCTGCTTCCATCATCCCTCCTCTGTCGTATGACTCATTCTCTGAGACATCAACATTTACAAGAACATTTTGTTAAATCTGTTGTTTGGGTACTTTGGCGGTGACCCTTGGCTCCCTAATTTCTGCATGAACTGTTGTGCAGCTCTTGCAAAAATAAGCCTTTTGTGCTGGTGCATTCGTTTTAAGATAAGCGTAAGGATGAGCATGTTTGCAAAATATCTAAAATGAAAATATAAAAAACAAAAAACAAAACTCTTCCTACAACAAAAGATAAGACCTGTAACCATATGCCACCTGTCAGAAAGTGCCACTGCACGTATCATAGCAGATGTGTGAGGGAGGCGAAAGTGAAAGAAGACATATTGTTTATCTGAAGTTGGCATTGGAACAGATGATATAAGGAGAGGCATACTAGAAGCTATCCAGCGGCGGCCATAGTGGAAGTGCTGCTTCATGCACATGCATTTAACCTAAATCCCTGCAGCCCAGAGTGGAGGGGGGAAATCAGCATCCTGGTTGTCAGTGCGTTCGATGGTGAAAAAGGAGATTGTGTGCTGTTGTTCAGGTTTAAAGGCTTTCAATAAACAGAATAAAACATAGATTCGTCATCAAGATGGCGCCATAGATGGCAACCTCGGTACAGCGCTCTCTTATCACTTTTAGTTTTTGTTTACGCCTGGGTGTCCGGTTATTCAAACCCAATTACTTTCAATGGAGAAGAACTGCTTAACATTAGGCAGTTAACTCTAGAGAGTTTTCTTGGCTGGAGGAACAGCGGCTCTCTGTGAGACATGGAGGAGACGCAGACGGGGGAAGTGGGCTGGCGCACTGGTGAAGCTCCGACAGCAGGGATTTCATAGGCTAACGTTTCAACAAAATTTACAAATGGTATCTCGACCACAATGAAACCCACAATGGTTTGGGAGCTCTACGGAAAGGCAGTGGTGTTACTTACTCACAGCTATCAAAAACCACATAAAACAAGAAAAAATACTTAATATATACTTTGATAATATTTTTGTTTAGGTTTTCATTTGGAATGTAGTTCAGCCAGGGGGGGAAATATTCTAGAATTCTGTGACAGTTGGAAGAATGAAGAAGGATCAGCTTGTTATAAAACATTAGAGAGCACAAAAGGATGAAAGTTGGATTTGTGACTGCCCACTGCCCACCCAGCAACTGACCTCACCACACGGCACTGGTATATGGTATATGGTATAGTGTATGGGAAATATAGTGGGAAGATAGTGGCGCGAGTTCACAGTTGCAGTGGCCTCACCCAGTGCCAGTGTGGGAAGATGGCGGCACGAACGTACGTTTGTGACGGCTTCACCCAGTACCGCCCATGCAGTGTCTTTGCCCACATCTGCATCTAAGTTTGTGTTTTTGTTTGATGGCTGGGACAGCTTGGTCTGTTGCGTCCTGTGGGCCCAGAGACCACGGCCCTGCCTGGAGCTGCAACCGAGGAGGGAACACCGAGGGCGGTCTGACAGGACGTGGAAGCGGGGCAGGCTAAGCTAACTGCTAGCCCATGCAGACTGGCAGTTCCAATAATATCGAGGGCAGTCTGGCGGCGGCCTCGCCTAGCGTTGATTGTGTTTTTTGTGTCATCGTGTGGAGTGCGGGAAGGTGTGTCGAAGGTGTCTGACTGGGAGAGCTGGTGTTGGATTGGCCTAGGGAGGTTGGTCTGCTGCATCCAGGGACCTGCCTGGAGCTGGGCCCGAGGAGGAAACACCGAGGGCGGTCTAACAGGACGTGGAAGCGGGGCAGGCTAAGCTAACTGCTAGCCATGCAGACCGGCAGTTCTGACAGTCATCCTGGCTTTCGTTCTCTTGGACAGTGATTTTTTTTTGTTTTGGTTTTTTTGGATATGTTTGAAATATGTGCTCTTGTAGTTTGAATGTGTGTTTTTGTCTTTGTGCTGCACTGCTATGGGCTGGGGGAAATGATATTTCCTTTCATTACATGTGCGCAAGTGCATGAAATGAAATGACAAATAAATGTTCCTGATTCCTCATATGGGTGTAGGTTGTTGGTTACTCAACCATAACACAACTCTGTCTAGTTGCGACATACCTGTTGTGCGTACATGCTTGCCTACAATATCCTGTTTGCTGTTCCATTTATTTCTAATGTGTTTCTTTTTTTATTTTGTTTTGTTTACTTTTGTGTGTGTGTGTGTGTGTGTGTGTGTGTGTGTGTGTGTGTGTGTGTGTGTGTGTGTGTGTGTGTGTGAGTGATGTCTGCAAGTGGTATAAGCTGCTGTGCACCAGAGTCAGATTCCTTGTGTGCATAGGCACACTTGGCCTATTCGGATTTGGATTTGGATTCGGATGTTTTCAAAGGTGGTATAGATTGGTAGCAACTTAAAAGGTTTGGAGACTTTAACTAAACAGCTGTTGTTGTATAAAATGGCTTCAGGTAGAGCCACAACAAACATCTGTACATGACAGGCAGACTCCTAAACTCTATACTGACATAAAACAAAACAGCTGTCCTTGCTAGACAGCAGATGCATCCCGTCGCTCCAGTTGTCCAATCATTCAGTCTCATTCCCACATATCCCGGTTTGTGGGAAAACTAAGGAATCATGTTTTATCTTTTACCATGATTGCATCAAAATAAAATCCTCAGGGGCGTCCGGGTAGCGTGGTGGTCTATTCCGTTGCCGACCAACATGGAGATCACCAGTTCGAATCCCTGTGTTACCTCCGGCTTAGTCGGGCATCCCCACAGACACAACTGGCCGTGTCTGCGGGTGGGAAGCCGGATGTGGGTATGTGTCCTGGTCGTTGCACTAGCACCTCCTCTGGTCAGTCGGGGCGCCTGTTCGGGGGAGGGGGAGGGGTGGAATAGCATGATCCTCCCACGCGCTACGTCCCCTTGGCAAAACTCCTCACTGTTGAAAAGAGGCAGCTGGCGACTCCACGTGTATGGGAGGAGGCATGTGGTAGTCTGCAGCCCTCCCCAGATCAGCAGAGGGGGGTGGAGCAGCGACCAGGACGGCTTGGAAGAGTGGGGCAATTGGCCGGACACAATTGAGGAGAAAAAGGTGGGGGAAAAAAAATCCAAAAAAGATAAATAAATAATTAAAATCCTCAGTTATTCTTAACAAGGGCAAACTATCAACAAGGTTTGAGACTGCAATGATAAAGTTAATGATGAAGCTACTATGATGAAGTTAATGATGAAGGTACCATGATAAAATTAATGATGAAGGTACGATGATAAAGTTAATGATGAAGGTACTATGATAAATTTAATGATGAAGGTACTATGATGAGGTTAATGATGAAGGTACGATGATAAAGTTAATGATGAAGGTACGATGATAAAGTTAATGATGAAGGTACTATGATAAAGTTAATGATGAAGGTACGATGATAAAGTTAATGATGAAGGTACGATGATAAAGTTAATGATGAAGGTACTATGATGAAGTTAATGATGAAGGTACGATGATAAAGTTAATGATGAAGGTACGATGATAAAGTTAATGATGAAGGCACGATGATAAAGTTAATGATGAAGGTACTATGATAAAGTTAATGACGCCCCCACCGGCAGTCATGTCAGACATCATCATCCTCAGGGCACATGGACGCTCTGTCACTCTGCTGTCCATCTAATGTGAGGTGACTGCGGCTCTCACACTTTTTATTATCCACTGCTTACAGAAGATTACTTTCCAAATCCTAATAGACATTCAAAATGCAGTAGAACTTACACATCATGATTACACAGATTTTTTTGGGTTTTTTTGGTGGTGCTTTCGCTACTGGTCGCTTTTGAGTGTGGTATGGTCAAGATTCCCGTTAGATCACACAAGGTTCTGCGAGACTCCAGGTTGTGAGATTGAGGAATCTGATTGATCCTGATTATAATTAATCTAATTAGTGATGTCCTGCCTTGGCCTAAATGTCAAGCATGTACCTTGTGGCAACTAAAATACAAAAAATAAAAATAAAATGTGCAATCTGTTTTCATGCTCGCTTTTCAACCTGACTCATTTGAAGGTGGACTCTTCCTGGTTTCGTGCTGAACAGGAAGTCTTCTCTCTAAATGGCCGTGACAGTTCACCGGAAGCATTGACGTCAAACACAAGCTGATAGGATTAAAACCATCAGGGAAAAAAACCCGCAAGATTTTTGGAGAACGACTTCATGAAAGATAAAAACCATTTACAGAATGTGACGGCTAAGTGTGACAGTAAGTGGCAGAAACAGTGACTTCAATACAAGCATGGGGTGGAGGCCAGAAGAAACACCAGCCATGTAGGGGATGTCTCTGAGCCGCTCCAACGGTTTCAATGGCAGCTATCATGAAATCATCCATGATGAGGAACTTCTGCATGAAAACTAACATGTTAGCTGATTTTACCATGTTTTATGGGGTAAAATATGGGAAGTGTGTGAAGATGGCGGTGCGAATTCAAGTTTGCAGCGGCCTCACCCAGTACCATCCACGCAGTGTCTTTGTCCACATCTGCGTCTAATATGTTTGAGATATTGGTTAGGATGTGGGAAGTCCACAAGGGGGTACCAAGCCTGGTTTGAGATTTGATTTAATTTTGATTTTCCATCCATCCATTATCCGAACCGCTCATCCTGCGCTCAGGGTCGCGGGGATGCTGGAGCCTATCAGCAGTCATTAGGTGGCAGGTGGAGAGACACCCTGGACAGGCCGCCAGGCCATCACACAAGGGCCGACATACACACACTCACACATTCATACCTAGGGGCAACTTAGTACGGCCGATTCACCTGACCTACATGTCTTTGGACTGTGGGAGGATTTTGATTTGGATATCCTTTCTTTATTAATCCCCGTGGGGCAATTCTTCCTCTGTATTTAACCCATCCCAGTTGTGTAGCTAGCAGCAGTGGGCAGCTGCCGTGCAGCACCCGGTGACCAACTCCAGTCCGTCTTGCCATGCCTCGGTCAGGGGCACAGACAGGAGGATTAACCCTAACACGCATGTCTTTCTGTTTTGATGGTGGGGGAAACCAGAGCACCCGGAGAAAACCCACCACAGACACGGGGAGAACATGCAAACTCCACACAGAGGACGACCCGGGATGACCCCCAAGGTTGGACAACCCCGGGGTTCGAACCCAGGACCTTCTTGCAGTGAGGCGACAGCGCCACCCACTGGGCCATAAAGCTCAGTTTGATCTACTGTTGCACCCATCGCTAGCAACACTGGATGCTTACTCATACGGTGTCCACAGGTGACCCTCACAGACTGGAAGCTGCGGGTCCGTGGATTTTATAATGATCAGTCACCGTTGTAGAGGGTCAGCACGACAGATGGGAACTCTAAGTTTGGAAGTTTTAATAAGCAGTCGGGGAATGCCTGAAACGAGGACGTAAAAGAGGACATTATGTTGGGGGGTCATAGGTCAAATGTGTCTTGCTGTGAGAACATCTGTTTCAGTCGGCAGCCCAGACAATCCCTCTCCCTTTCTCTCTGCATCTGATCCCCCCCCCCCTTTTGGATATCTCTTCATCTCCTGTTCTTTCACTTCTTATACCTCTAATTCACCCCTGTTTTATTCTCCTTTTCTCTCGTGTACTGAATTTCTCAGTCATTCTCTCATCTTTCCCGCCTCTGTCATTCTGCCTCCATCTCCTGCGCTCCGTCTCATTTCCTTTCTGTCTATTTCTTTGCATTACTTTCGCTTCCCTTTTTTCTCATTCACTCTATTTTTTGCTTTTTGGTCTCTCCATGTGTCTGTCTGTCTTTCATTGTCTCTCTCTCTCTGTCTCTCTCTCTCTGAGCAGCTGGCTCCCCAGTTACGTAAGTTTGCTGCAAAACGACAATTGTGCAATAATGAGGAAAGCTGCTTAAAATCACATGTGTGTGTGCATGCAGGCATGTGTGTGTTTGCTCGTGTACACAAGTGACGCACCCGAATGTGTCTGTGTGCATGTACGTCAGCCTACATGCCCGCAGTGTAAGCATGCGTGTCCTGACACATGCATTCAGTGCAAGCCTTTGTGCCTTACGTGCCAGTGTGTATGTTTGCCAATTAACTGTGCATTAGTGACTAAAATGCCATCGGTTCCCGTGTGCTCCGGAACTCCTCTCTGATTTATGTTGCTGTTTGAAACAAGCAGTCAGGACATACTAGCCCCCCCCCCCCCCCGCCTGACATCGATAGCTATAATAGAAGTCACTTACTTAAAACACATTTGTCCTCCATCTGCACTTACTGAGCATCTTATTGGGAACACTATACTAATAGTGGGTAGCGCCTCCCTCTAACCTCAAACCAGCCTCAATTCTTCTGGCATGGGTTCCACGAGACGCTGGAAACCTTCCTTTGAGATTCTGGTCCATGTTGACATGACTGCATCGTGCACATTCAACAGATTTGTCAGCTGCAAATTCACGCTGCGAATCTCCTGTTCCTCATTCCATCCATCCATCCATCCATCCATCCATCCATTATCCAAAACGTTTATCCTGCTCTCAGGGTTGCGGGGATGCTGGAGCCTATCCCAGCAGTCACTGGGCGGCAGGTGGGGAGACACCCTGGACAGGCCGCCAGGCCATCACAGATCCACACACACACACACACACACCTAGGGACAATTTAGTGCGACCGATTCACCTGACCTACTTGTCTTTGGACTGCGGGAGGAAACCCATGCAGACACGGGGAGAACACGCAAACTCCACACAGAGGATAACCCAGGATGACCCCCAAGGTTGGACTACCCCGGGGCTCGAACCCAGGACCTTCTTGCTGTGAGGTGACCGTGCTATCACTGCGCCGTCTTGCCGCCATCTCCTGTTCTACCACATCCCAAAGGCGTTCCATTGGATTCAGATCTGGGTGACTGGGAAGGCCACTGAAGAAGACCGAACTCATTGTCATGTTCATGAAACCAGGTCTTGATGCTCAATAATCCAGGTAAGAAAATCAAAGAAGGTTGGATCAGTTCATCTGGATACAACGTGCAACATCAATAAACGTTGTATCCAGGTGAACTGATTCAACCTTCTTTGAAGTTCATGAAACCAGTTTAAGATGACTTTTGCCTTGTGGCACGGTGTGTCATCATGCTGGAGGCAGCCATGAGAAGTTGAGTCAGTTGTGGCCAGGATGGGTTGCAACATGGTCAGCAACAATACTCAGATAGACTGTGGCATTGATTGGTATTAACAGGCCCCAAGGGTGCCAAGAAAACATTGCCCACACCATTACACCACCGCCACCAGCTTGGACTGCTGACACAATGCAGATTGGGTCCATGGTTTCATGCTGTTGGCACCAACTTCTGACCCTACCATCTGTGTGCCTCAGCAGAAATCAAGATTCATCAGAGCAGACTACGTTTTTCCAGTCTTCAACGGTCCAGTTTTGGCGAGCGTGTGCCAACTGCAGCCTCGGTTTTCTGTTCTTGGCTGACAGAAGTGGAGCCCAACATGGTCTATTGTTGTAGCCCATCTGACTCAAGGCTCAATGTGTTGTGCATTCTGAGATGCTTTTCGGCTAACCACAATTGTACAGAGTAGTTACCGCAGCCTTTCTGTCAGCTCGAGCCAGTCTGGCCATTCTCCATTGACTTCTCCCCTCAACAAGGCATTTCTGCCTGCAGAACTGCCTCTCACTGGATTTGTTTTTTTCCACACACCATTCCTAGTAAACTCTAGAGACTGTTCTGCATGAAAATCCCAGGACATCAGCAGTTACTGAAATCTCAAAGCAGGCCTTCTAGCACCAACAATCATGCCACAGTCAAAATCACTTGAGATCACATTTATTTTTCGCCATTCTGATGACTGATGTGAACAATAACAGAAGCTCCTGACCCGTATCGGCATGATTTCATGCACTGCACTGCTGCCACGCAGTTGTGCTGTGCATTCTGAGATGCTTCTCTGCTCACCACCATTGTATAGAGTGCTTATCGGAGTGACCGTAGCCTTTCCGTCTGCTCGAACCAGTCCGGCCACTCTCCGTTGACCTCTCTCATCAACAAGGCATTTTCCGTCTGCAGAACTGCCTCTCACTGGACTCTTTTTTTTTCCCACACCATTCTTAGTAAACACTAGAGACTGCTGTGCATGACAATCCCATGAGATCGGCAGTTACAGAAACACTCAAAGCAGCCCGTCTGGCACCAACAATTAAGTCACAGTCGAAATCACCGAGATGACTTTTTTTTCTCCACCATTCTAATGGTTGATGTGAACATTAAGAGAAGCTCCTGACCCGTAGCGGCACGATTTTATGCACTGCACCGCTGCCACGTGATTGGGTTATTACATAATTGCATCAATAAGCAGGTGTACAGGTGTTTTTAATGAAGTGCTCAGTTAGTGTGTATTGCAACCATACAGCAGACTAATGATTTATAGTGAAAACAATCCTGGTGAAATAAAACACCTGCCGACACGTACATATACTATGAACTTGGCTGCTACTCTTACTGGGTGTGTGTGTGTGTGTGTGTGTGTGTGTGTAGGTACACACACACACGCACACACACACACACACACACACACGCTCTCTTATCCTATGTAAAGGTAAAGGCTTACATATTTTTATTTCTGCTTTAAACTTACAGGGCCCCGTAAAGTATGGAGTCACAGGACTGCAATAAAAACGAATAAATCTGTAAAAGAATAAGAAAATAAATATGGAAATATAAATAGGAGTGATCAAAAGAACAAATAAGTAAATTCAAAATATGGAAATGTAAAGAGAAATTAATAAAAGTATAAATAAATATGGAAATATAAAGAACAAAATGTAAGAGAACAATTATAAGCATTTTCATATATTTTCACATTTACATGTTCATTTATTTATTTTTCTGTATATATTTATTCATATATAAAATTTATTTATTTATTTATTTTTTGCATTTGCATACTCTTTTTTTTTTTTTTACAATTTATTTTTATATAATGCCATTTATTTATTTTTATCCCTTTGTTTTTCCTCATTTTTTTCCCCTATTGCTTTTGCTTTTCGTTTATGAGGTATTTATCCCAGATGTTGGAATATTTGAATTTTGGGGGCTACACACAAAGACCCAGTTCAATAAATCAAGAAGGATAACTCAACCAATTGAAAGAGAGAACATCAGGCAACACCGTCATAAACCTCCATAAAACCTGGTTCCAAATGGCTTAGTTGACTTCTGAATAACAACCACCAACAGAGAGAGTACCACTGTGGGTATGTTTATCGTCACTCTTCATAATAATAATAATAATAAATCAATCTTGTATAGCGCTTTTCTAGTACTCAAAGTTGCTTTACAATAAATGGAGTGAAACAAGACGACAGCTGAACATAACACAGACACACAGGGGTGGATGGGAAGGGGGGGCAGACATACAGGGGTGGATGGGAAGGGAGGCTACGAGAGGGGGAAGAGGCAGCCACAGACGACGCCAGCAGTACTCTCCCACTCGGACAGATACAAAAGGGAAAGAAAAACAAACATGATAAATCACATAAATCACAGATGCAGGTCGAGCGCTCAGTCCCCAGCCTGCTCCCAGACCAGGGCTGTATGAGCGGACGGGGGGGCACAAGAAGGCAATGGAAAGAAAAAATGTGTGTCTTGAGACGGGATTGGAAGAGTGGGAGGGATTCTGAGTCTCTAATGATTTGGGGAAGTGAGTTCCAGAGCCTGGGAGCTGCTCTGAAGAAGGCTCGGTCACCACAGCTGCGGAGGTTGGACCTGGGGGTAGAGAGAAGGGAGGCTGAGGTGGATCTGAGGGACCGAGAGGGTTGGTAGGGGGAGAGGAGATCGGTGAGGTATGGGGGAGCCAGTTTGTGAAGGGCTTTATAAGTAAGAAATATTAAGAGCTGTAAGCTAACAGGACGGCTGACCCTGCTGGCATGAAACAGCCCACTCAGGAGGTCAGAAGCCGGACACCTACGAGCAACCCTTGCCTGCCCAACCTCAACAATCAATGAGAGTTTCAATGTGAGTATTTCACTGCGGTTTTCAAGTGAACACCTTCCATTCTGGATGTTTCATTGAATCAGGCCCGTGGCACCTCCGGAAGACTCAGCACCAACACCCTTTGTCTACCACTAACCTGCAAGAACAACGTCTAAGGGCTACTCCCCCAACTGATTTCTTCTCATCCACAGCCACTAACTAGCCCTTTCTGTTGTGTCAGACATCTTCTTCGGGGATCATCTCAAAGAGGGACCTTGACTACCAAATTCCTAAAGACACAATGTCATTGATCCAGCTACAAACCCTCGACCACCTCATTCGACTGGTCTGACCTAAATTTCAACCTCCAGTACCTCACCTTCCCCATCTAATAACATGATGATTACGTGCCTGTACGGCCACATTCTGACTCTCCCGAACAAAACATCTAACTAGTCAGTTTTCCATAGCAATAGGAGCCAAACTAACTTCCACACGCTTGCTTCCAATGACACCCACCAAACACTTAAGAACTTGGCTGTGATGGCAAGTCCAGCGACCCTGTGCTAAACTAAGCCTACAGCCTGACAAAATATGCTTCAGATTGGCCATGCCTGCACACAATTGACAACTCCTACTTTCACCTACCCATGCAGGAAGGTTTTGCAGCGTTGGTGGTACTACATAAATTGCTCCAATAATTAATTTATACAGTTTGCCTCCATGGTACACAGGTCTCGCCAGACACCATGGCACTCCTAACATTTCCTGATACGCTCGTCATCATCTCCAGTCTCTCCACCTCAGTGACAGCAATCTTATATACTGTCAATGGCCACATTATATGTGGTAACAATCGAAACTGCAAGCGCCACAATTTCAATTTGTCAGGCAATAATGACTCATCAATGCTTCTAAAACCTTACACGGTGACCTTTCTCAACTCGCAGCCTTGCTCCCTACTGCTTAAGGAAGAGCTATACCATCTACCCACGCTCTGACAGGTTTCTCTATCAAAGAGGGAATTATCCCCTCGTCAATCTGAAAGCTCTCCTGCACCACTCTCCCCCTAACGCCTGACAAACTCCTAGATTTATGAGGTTTCACCTTCATCCTTTCCCCATCTAGGATTGGCATTCAACTAGCCGATAACTTACATGGAGCTGTAGTCGTAGTTGGAATAATGTTATCCCTGACATGCAGATGGAAGGGAGCCACACCCCATCCTGCAACCTCTCACTACCAACAACCCACTTAGATGCTCTAATTATAACCTCCATGGCCATGGCAAAAACTAGAGGTGAAACAGTGCAACCTGCCATTGACCCTATCTCTCGTTGCCGCCATGTAGCTGTATACCCACTAGTGGTAAAACCAAAATGGCTGTTATCAAAATCACCTGACTAGTCTTGTAATACCATCAGGGAGCTGAAATACACTAAGTGCCTTCCACAAAAGTTTATGTGGCACAGATCCAAAAGCATTTACAAACTCCCGAAAACACTACACAGAGATTCCTCCTCTCCCTCTTAGCTGTGTGAATTTGGTACCAATTCATGCTCGTGTGCCGTAAGCACTCTGACAAACCCGGAGTTCCCGCTTTCCATACAAGGGTGTCTATTAACTTATTCACTTTTAAATGTGCTGCCAGTCCCCTTGCCACTAAGCTACAGAATACCTCCCCCTCTTTGAATTCCTTGTAATCACAGCGGTACAGTTATCCAGCCGTCGGTCATAGCTTTCGACAACTGAATAGGAGGCAATATCCAATTTACAAGACCATTTCATATGAGGGAGGGGAGCCAAGTTCCATCATTTAGTTGGGTAAGCTTTTTGTGAAATGAGGACTCTCTGTACCGGCATCATTTGTATTCTTGTGCGCTGCACAGCACATACCATGTAACAACACAACAATTTGTGGTCTGGTTTCAAAGTGAGTATTGTCATTGTCAGTGACAATGTAATCGGTATCATAGATAAGGATTCCTTTTCTATGACATGATATGATATGATACGATATGATATTTGATACGATATATGATATATGATATGATGATATGATATATGATGATATATGATATGATACGATATATGATATATGATATGATATATGATATGATATGATATGATATACACTACCGTTCAAAAGTTTGGGATCACCCAAACAATTTCGTGTTTTCCATGAAAAGTCACACTTATTCACCACCATATGTTGTGAAATGAATAGAAAATAGAGTCAAGACATTGACAAGGTTAGAAATAATGATTTGTATTTGAAATAAGATTTTTTTTACATCAAACTTTGCTTTCGTCAAAGAATCCTCCATTTGCAGCAATTACAGCATTGCAGACCTTTGGCATTCTAGCTGTTAATTTGTTGAGGTAATCTGGAGAAATTGCACCCCACGCTTCCAGAAGCAGCTCCCACAAGTTGGATTGGTTGGATGGGCACTTCTTTGAGCAGATTGAGTTTCTGGAGCATCACATTTGTGGGGTCAATTAAACGCTCAAAATGGCCAGAAAAAGATAACTTTCATCTGAAACTCGACAGTCTATTCTTGTTCTTAGAAATGAAGGCTATTCCATGCGAGAAATTGCTAAGAAATTGAAGATTTCCTACACCGGTGTGTACTACTCCCTTCAGAGGACAGCACAAACAGGCTCTAACCAGAGTAGAAAAAGAAGTGGGAGGCCGCGTTGCACAACTGAGCAAGAAGATAAGTACATTAGAGTCTCTAGTTTGAGAAACAGACGCCTCACAGGTCCCCAACTGGCATCTTCATTAAATAGTACCTGTTAGAGCCTGTTTGTTGTTGAAATTGTTTGGGTGATCCCAAACTTTTGAACGGTAGTGTATATGATACGATATGATATATGATATGATATGATATATGATATATGATATGATATGATATGATACGATACAATACAATACGGTACGATACGATATGATGATATGATATATGATATGAAAAAAAGACTGGTTTTATAGGCCAGAAAAAGGTCTGCCTCTTTATATCCAAATAATTTTTATTTTTCAGGAGTGTTATCAGCTCTGAAGCAGGACATGTCCTCTCATCCACACACAATTCCCCGAGTAGTCCTGCAGTCATCCTTTCTCAGAGAACGGAGACAAGAACCTGCTCTGTTATCAATCTGCAACATCTGAAAGAGCACCATAGAGAAGGAACCGGGTAAGACGCCAAATCTCTATTTGGAGCACATCACTTCTTCACGGGTTCATGTTTACTCTGCGTTTTCTTGCTTTTCCAGAAAGTAGATCACATCCAGGATTAATATATCGCCACTCCCAGACAATAGGAATAATACGGCTTCTTAAAGGTACACCCCGTAACTGATGCACACACCGACTCTTTGCCCCACTTTCGCCTTTGTTCTGTTCAGACTTTGTAAAGAATGTGTTCACTTTATTACTTGCGGATGGGAAAACCAGCCAACGATGAATCGCTTTCAATTCCTCGTGAGGCTTTCAGCTGTGTCGGTTTCCCAAAACAACTCACAGTGTTGACCAGATGGTGAGCTGTGTCGTGTTTCCTGTTGTCAGTCAAGCACTCGTGTTGTCGACGTACTCCACATAGCCATGGTGGCACACGCTGTCACGCACTGTACATTTAAATGTAATGTTCCCCACTAAAAACTACCTATGACGGGCGCCCGGGTGGCGTGGCGGTCTATTCCGTTGTCTACCAACATGGAGACCCATGGTTCGAATCCCCGTGTTATTTCCAGGTTGGTCGGGCGTCCCTACATACACAATTGGCCGTGTCTGCGGGGTACAAGTGGGGGGGGGTCAAACCGTTTTGGGGGAAGGTTGGGATGTTCACTGTGCATGATAACATTCATGCTCAATTTTGCATGTGTGACCTGGCTGTGGGCAAAAGTACTTGGACATGCAAGCATTAAAGACTGCACACATATGGCTGATTCTGGGGAGCCCCCCCCCCCCCCAAAAAACCCCCAAAACAAAACAACTACCGATGATTCCTTACCTATCTACTACTACTACTACTACTACTACTACTACTAGTAGTAGTACTTTCAGCTGCTCCCGTTAGGGGGCGCCACAGCGGATCACCCGTTTCCATCTCTTCCTGTCCTCTGCATCTTCCTCTGTCACACCAGCCACCTGCATGTCCTCCCTCACCACATCCATAAACCTCCTCTTTGGCTTCTTCTTCTCCTCTTCCCTGACAGCTCCATATTCAGCATCCTTCTCCCAATATACTCAGCATCTCTCCTCCACACATGCCAAGCCATCTCAATCTTGCCTCTCTTGCTTTGTCTCCAAACCTTCCAACTTGAGCTGTCCCTCTAATATAATCGTTCCTAATCTGTCCTTCTTTGTCACTCCCAATGAAAATCTTAACATCTTCAACTCTGCCACCTCCAGCTCCACCTCCGGTGTTTTCGTCAGTGCCACTGTCTCCAAACCATATAACATAGCTGGTCTCACAACCATCTTGTAAACCTTCCCTTTAACTCTTGCTGGTACCCTTCTGTCACAAATCACTCCTGACACTCTTCTCCACCCACTCCACCCTGCCTGCACTCTCTTCTCCTCCTCTCTTCTGCACTCCCCGTTACTTTGGACATGTATTTAAACTCATACACCTTCATCACCTCTACTTCTTGCATCCTCACCATTCCACTGTCCTCCCTCTCATCCACGCATAGGTATTCCGTCTTGCTCCTACTGACTTCCATTCCTCTTCTCTCCAGTGCAGACCTCCACCTCTCCAGGCTCTCCTCAACCTGCACCCTACTCTCGCTACAGATCACAATGTCATCCGGGAACATCATAGTCCACTTATCTATCTGGATGGCGTTAACCAATGTAGAAATGTCATTTGAATAAATGCATTCCAGTGGCACATACATTATGTGACACTGTGCTCTAAAACTCTACATAATGGAGGAATAGTGTGGATCCTTGTATGTCAATACTTTTCATTGTCATGCGGTTAGTAAAGAATGAAAAGTTTTGTGGGGTTTTTGTTTCCTTTAAATTCAGCACAAGAGTCATTGACATGTTGCAACAGTAAATGCAGGATGCTCAACCTAACAGTAAGGACACAACACACACACACACACACACACACACACACACACACACACACACACACACACACACACACACACACACACCAATGTAGTACTCGAGTCCAGGACTCGGACTCGACTTGGACTTGAGCACTGATTACTCGGACTCGAACACTGGGGACTCGAGACTCGACTCAGACTCGAGGTTGAGTGACTCGACTACAACACTGGTGTGTGTGCACCTGCTTGCGAGTGCATTTGTTTGGCTGTTGTGTCACAAAGTAAATAAACTCCCTTTGAAGTGGTGACAGCTGTGTCATTTTGTTTCAGGTTGACCTTTTTTATTTGTATGGCAGCTTTTTCACGGTGCCAGAGTGGAGCACTGGAGCCCATCTTGGAACTCCACTCAGACTCAACCTTGATGGCTCGGACTCGGACTCAGGAAATGGGGACTTGACTCGGACTCAACTCGGACTCTTCTTTGGGGGACTCAGACTCGAACACTGGGGACTCGAGACTCGACTCGGACTTGAGGTTTAGTGACTCGACGACAACACTGACACACACATATACACACACGCACGCACACATCTTTTTTTCTGTTTTTTTTTCCCTTTTGATTTCTGTTGTCAGCTTGCAGGACCTTTGTATTTATCAGTTAGCGCCCTCAGAAGTAATATTGTGGAGCAAACTAGTTTCCAAGAGGATTCATTGCAGAAGGTGACATGTTTCTGTTGGGTAGCATTTGCACATCATAAAGGGACGGCTGTCAGTGCTGATAGCGTTTGACAGCTTTAAAAAAAAAGATCAAAACTTGAATTATCTTCAAAACAATTCCCTTTGGAAATGGAGCCAAACTTGCGTACAATACCTCACATCTGTGAAGGCTTTTTATGTAGGAAACCGATGCTGTAATCCATACAGCTCCATGTTTGGGCAGCACAAAAACACAAAACAAAAAACCTTCACACATGGAAAATAACCGCCCACACGCCCTCCTACTGTTGGTGAGATTTACACGACATACTGTACGTCTCCATAAACACAGACAATACCACTGGGCTGTGGAGTAGTGAAGTGGCTTCAAGCTAGTCCTGCAGGCGGCGGTGCCAGATTAGCTGCTCCACCGCAGCGTGCTTGCTCGCACGGCTGAGGGGAGGGGAGGGACGCTGGCAAGGATGTGCTCTCCTCACCTGGCTGCATACATTGAGCCGAAATATCTCCGTCCCCAAATCTTCTCTCTGTTCTCCCAAGTGCCATTTTGGCCCCTGTCTGCCCCCAGCATGGCACCTCTCTCTCGAACATTACCAGCAAAGCTACAAGGGAAAAAAAATATGCACCCCTACCATCCCCTATGATATTTTTTTTCTTTTCTTCTATCTTGCACAGCTCAGTCTAGACTTCTGCCCCCCCCCCCAAAAAAAGGCCAAAGATGCCACTACTCAGAGTGTGAAATTGAAATTGTGGCGTTTTAGCCCACTTATTTTCTTGTTCTCGTTTGACCTGATGCTGTTTCATTTTTGACCAAAATTACAGTTTACTTCCTGTGCTGGGTAAGTCTGTGGACATGGACGGTCTCTCGATTGAAGACACAGCAGAGCAGAAGGCGTGCAACGGTATCATCATGAGGCGCCTCGTAAAGGATGGAGGACCGGCATCTGGCATCACGGTGATGTAGGTCTCATGCAGGTCGAGCAGCAGTAATACAGATCAACACATCAAATTCAACAACAAATCAGATCCGGTGTGGGAAGATGGCAGCACGAATTCACGTTTGCGGTGGCCTCACCGAGTACCGTTCATGCAGTGTCTTTGTCTACGTCTGCGTCTAAGTTTGTCTTGGTTTGATGGCTGGGAGAGCTGGTGCTGGATCAGCTGGGAGAGCTTGGTCTGCTGCGTCCTGTGTGCCCAGGGACCACGGCCCTGCCTGGAGCTGTGCCCGAAGCGGAAACACCGAGGGCGGTCTGACAGGACATGGAAGCTTGGCAGGCTAAGCTAACTGCTAGCCCATGCAGACCGGCAGTTCTGTTAACACCGAGGGTGGTCTGGCGACAACCTCGCCTGGTCTTGACTGTGTTTTTAGTGTCGTCTTGTGGAGTGCGGGGAGGTGTGTCAAAGGTGTCTGGCTGGGAGAGCTGGCGTTGGATTGGCTGAGAGAGCCTGGTCTGCTGCATCCTGTGGGCCCAAGGACCACGGCCCTGACCGGAGCTGCACCTGAATAGGAAACACTGAGGGCGGTCTGACAGGATGCGGCGGCGGGGCAGGCTAAGCTAACTGCTAGCCCATGCAGACCGGCAGTTCCAACAGTCATCCTGGCTGGCGTTCCTTCTCCTTGAGAGAGTTTTTTTTTTTAATATATGTGTTAGTTTGGATATATGTGTTATTGTAGTTTGGATGTGTGTTTGTGTGTTTGTGTTGCACTGCTGCGGACTGGGGAAACCATGTTTTGTTTCATTTCGTGTACACAAGTACATGAAAGGAAATGATAAAGAAAGTGTTTCTGATTCCGATTGATTCTGATTAGAACCAAGTTGGGTTGAAAACATGTCACTTGCTGAAACTATCTGGGTTCATTTCGGGGTGAGAGGAGGAGCGAGCAGAGGCCTCTGGCGAGCATCAGGTCACGACAGCACCAAGAAAGGAACTTCCATGTGCCAAAGGGAAGTTCTGATAAAACTCATTTCAAGTGTGTGTCACTGCTTGTTTATTTGTCAGTTTCTGCATTGAGATAAGTGTGTGTGTGTGTGTGTGTGTGTGTGGTTGTGTGTGTGTGTGGGGGGTGTATGTGTGTGTGTGGGCGGGGGGGGGGGGCAGCATGTTACACACTGAAAAAAGCGCTTGGCCACCATTGTGCCTACACTAGGTGTGGTGCCATTTAATATCTCATTAACCAATCTGTGCCATGTTCGAAATTATGCTGAGTTGCTAATCTAGTCTAAACTAATCTAGTCTAGTCTAGACTAGACTAACTAATCTAGTCTAGACCAAGTCCACATTTGTTCAACAGTTTGAAAAGAGAAAAAAAAGACAGATGCACACCAATACAAGTACACAACACACATATCTAGATATTGATTCATTCCTTCTCGTTTCAAGTGCACGCCACACACACACACACACACACACACACACACACACACACACACACACACGTGCAAACTCCACCCTGAGGCAAGAAACACACAGGTCTCAATGGGCCATAGCAACAGTAACCAAGGCACCGGTTGGTGGGCAGAACAAACAAATAATCATGTCAACAAAATCAGCAGACAACAGGTTAGATCAACGCATCCTGCTGGGAGCAGACTCACAGATAAAAGGGCAGCCACTGGAGTCTGCAGGGTGTGTGTGTGTGTGTGTGTGTGTGTGTGTGTGTGTGTGTGTGTGTGTGTGTGTGTGTGTGTGTGTGTGCATATGTAAAAACAAGTAGGAGTGCGGATATGTGTGTGTGTACATGCATTTTCTACCGCCATCACAGACTTTCATGATAGCCGTGATTGAGACTACGAAACACACACACACGCACACACACACACACACACACACACACACACACACACACACACACACACACACACACACACACACACACACACACACACACACACACACACAGAGGGCCTGCCTTGGGTTAAGTGTGAGGTTATGTTGGTCTCAGTTGGACTGTGATCTGCCAAGGCACAAAAGCACAGACAAACACACATGCACACACACACACACACACACACACACACACACACACACACACACACACACACACACACACACACACACACACACACCACACGCCAGCACCAGCAAGTGCTGTCTGTAACGTTTAGAGCTGGTCGGGGGCCTGAACTGAGGAAGGAAGAAAACTGAGATTGGCGGTCAGGAAGAGAGAGAGAGAGAGAGAGAGAGAGAGAGAGAGAGAGAGAGAGAGAGAGAGAGAGAGAGAGAGAGAGAGAGAGAGAGAGAGAGAGAGAGAGAGAGAGAGAGAGAGAGAGAGAGAGTGAGTGAGTATAGAACAGTCAGAAACAGTCAGAAAGACACAGACAGGCAGAAACATTGTGGCTGGATGTTATTTATCACTGTATCTATATTTATCTTGCATTTATATTGTATCTGTTATTGAGCTATATTGTATCTATATTTATCTTGTATTTATATAGAATCACAGAAAGGTGAATCAGTTTATCTGGACACAACGTTTATTGAGAGAAACGTTTCATCACTCATCCAATGTCCCTTTTCCATTGCATGGTACCAGCTCGACTCAACTCAACTCGATTTTTTTGATTTTCCATTGGGCAAAAGTTAGGGATAGTACCTGGTACCAGGTACTTTTTTGGTACCACCTCCGTCGAGGTTCCAAGTGAGCTGAGCCGATAACAAAAGGTGACATGAAAATACCACTACAAATAAATAAATAAATAAATAAATAAAATATGAACATGAATAAATATAAATATATGTATATTTATTTATATTTATTTAAATATAAATAAACTCTTAAAGAAAAAACCAGTCAACACACCCAAAAATGACCAGCGAGGCTTCGCCGTGAGGGGATACTATCTGCAGTGGAAAACGAAATCCCAAAAAGTAAAGCGAGTACAGTCGAATAGAGTAGAGTCGAATTGAGCCAGTACCATGCAGTGGAAAAGGGCCATAAGTGACCTCTTCAATCTAAAGTGACTGCAGGTACCCCCACCCTTACAAACAATACAGCAGCATAATGACCGAAACCAATGATCGGTTTCATATGCAAATTGCCGTGACCATTAATTAGAGTTCCAAATACCATGTGTGCTATTCACAGAGACAGAATTTGGGAATGTTTGCAATCACAGCATTGTAAGATGGTGACAGATGTACTCTTAGCCACCCCCCCACCCCCCCGGTTCAGGGATGGTTGTTCTCTCTTCACATACGTAGATGGCCTCTTTGACTCCCCGTTCAAACCAGCATCATCAAGCATGTGCCCATCCTCATCTTGAAAGAGTGGCCACTGGCCTGTAGATGGTTAGACTGTGCAGTCCTGGCCTGACGTTTTAGCTCTCCTGTGTTGTCCCATCCTCTCCCTTGAAAGCTCCCATCATGCACTATGTTTAACAACACTGGTAACCCTCTTGAACAACAGGCCGTCCATTAAATAGAAATAAGTGAGTCATTCACAACTGAAAGGTGTATTGAGCTATGATGGGCGATAATTACTGAGTAATGTTTGAGTAAAACAAATCTCTACTTCATTTCCTTGTCATTATGATATACTCTTAAATATAGCCTACCTCAAACACTATGTAGGTTTTGTTTGTCCAGGAAATTAATCTTGGTAAGGAGCAAACGTGCCCTAACAGTTAAGTGAGCATACAAGCCAAACAAGTGGGACATGTAGTACAGTTTTATGTGCAACTCCCCTGTAGCCGTCTGAACTACTGAGCTACAAACCATCTGCCAAACAACAGGCTGTACAGGGACACGATGCATGAAACACAACAGCACAAATATCTGTTTTCTAATTGCTTGTTCTGTACCGAGGAGGGCACAAAAGGACATCGCCCCCGACCTGAGACTGCTGGACATGCTGGGATAAGCAGTAGTGAGTGGATGTGTGAAGACGTGGAGACATGGAGATATGGAGACATGAAGATGTGAAGACATGTCGATGTGGAGACATGGCGATGTGGAGACATCGACGTGGAGACATGACGATATGGAGACAAGGACACATGAAGACGTGGAGATGTGGAGACACGGAGACGTGGATACATGGAGATGTGGAGGCGTGAAGATGTGGAGACAAGGACACATGAAGACGTGGCGACATGGAGATGTGGAGACATGGAGACAAGTAGAAGAGTAGGCATGGAGACGGGGAGAAAAGCCTGCCGGTGCACAGGACTGACACTGAGAGCAGTGTAAAGGTTAAAACAGTCCCCTGCTGGGAGACGCAGCAGCAGGGCGGCTCACAAAAAGCACGTTGTAATTAAAAAACCTCCAGGGAGGACAGACGCTTCGAAAAGCCTCAGAAACACATGTCCCTTTTTGACTTGATACCTCCCGCACAACTACAACACCGTCCTTATCGTTTTCTATCGCTCTGTCTCCCTTAGGGCGGGGTGGTATGGACAACACCAAACATCACAATATTTCTGGACCAAACACCTCCGTGTCGTCATTGTGAGGATGCTGTGCAGATGCATGCTGCTGTTCTCACAAAACATTTACACCATCAGACTTCTGATAAACCCTCCTCTGAGCCGAGGGCTAGCCAGTCTACTTATCCGAGCACGTTACAATATCCTTTGTAAGATATTTTTGTTTCACACATCAAAAAGACCACAACTCTGGGGGGGAGGGGGGTCTATTCCGTTGCCTACCAACACAGAGATCGCCGGTTCAAATCCCCGTGTTACCTCCGGCTTGGTCGGGCATCCCTACAGACACAATTGTCCGTGTCTGTAGGTGGGAAGCCGGATGTGGGGATGTGTCCTGGTCGCTGCACTAGCGCCTCCTCTGGTCGGTCGGTCGGTCGGTCGGTCGGTTGGGGCGCCTGTTTGGGGGGGGGTAGCGTGATCCTCCCACGCGCTACATACCCCTGATGTAACTCCTCACTGTCAGGGAAAAGAAGCGGCTGACGACTCCACATATCGGAGGAGGCATGTGGTAGTCTGCAGCCCTCCTCAGAACAAGATAGAAAATAATCTTTGGCCCAAATATGGCCCAAATCTGCAGTTATCTTACGGCCCACATTTGGCCTTGAATGACGGCGTTGACTCAGGGTGAGTGTGGCTGCCTCAACTCAGCCACACTTGGGCCACATTTGGGCCACATCTGGCCCACATAGTATGTGCTGTAACCCAATTACATTTGGGCCATGGCCCACACAACACTTGCCGTAACCCAAGTCAGACCCGGCTTATGACATTTGGGCCATGTCTTGCCCACACAACAGCTGCCAGTAAGTACCGAAAGTGGCCCAGATTAGGCCCAAATGTGTCTGATATCTGGGGAGGGGGTGCAGCAACAACCGGGATGGCTCGGAAGAGTGGGGTAATTGGCCGGATACAATTGGGGGAAAAAAGAGGGGGGACCATAACTCTGTGTGTGTGTGTGTGTGTGTGTGTGTGTGTGTGTGTGTGTGTGTGTGTGTGTGTGTGTGTGTGTGTGTGTGTGTGTGTGTGTGTGTGTGTGTGTGTGTGAGATTGATTTTCGGTTGGAAGCAGAGAAGAAAGGAAGAGGTTTGGATGTTTTTTAAAGTGCTCTTACTTTTTGTCGTATTCATCGTGTGACCTTTAGTGAACTTCACCTTCAAACTTCACTGAAGATTACCAACAAATTCCACCCCCGGTTACCTTCTAACATGACTTGGACTTCATACATGATTGCTGTTAACATCGTATGCTTACCTAAACTTCACACTTTGATCTTCTTTAAATGTTGCAAAACTGATTGAAATACTTCTTACCATTCCCTTTAAACAGGACATACATGTATCCATCCACTGTACCGTGACCTTTCTACAATGTAACCATGTTTAAACTGTACATACCTGTAAAGTTGTCTCGGCTTGTGTGTGTCTGAGAGGGAAAAATGTCAAAAACAACCCTGTCAACATGTTTTATTCTGGGGTTGTTTCCTATTGAACAGTTTTGCCAGCAAAAGTAGGGCATGGATGGATACACCACCACACACACACAGACAGGTGTGTCGACACCACACACATATACCACACACACTCACACACACACACAGAAGGTGTGCAGACAGCACATACATATGACACAACACCAGCAGACACACACACACACACGCACACACACATTCACACACACACACACACAGGTGTATCGACAGCACACACATACAGCACAACACTACAGACACACACACACACACACACACACACAGGTGTATCGACAGCACACACATACAGCACAACACTACAGACACACACACACAGGTGTGTCGACAGCACACAAATACAGCACAACACTACAGACACACAAACACACACACAGAAGGTGTGCAGACAGCACATACATATGGCACAACACCAGCAGACACACACACGCACACTCGTGCACACACACACACACACACACACACACACACACAGGTGTATCAACAGCACACACATACAGCACAACACTACAGACACACACACACACACACACACACACACACACACACACACACACACACACACACACACACACACACACACACACAGAGTAAAGAACGACCGCAAAACTAGGCAGCTTGAGAAAGCGAGACGGGCAAAGAACAGAAAGACAAAAGGTAGAGAAAGGACAGAGAAACAGAAATGGACAGACGGGCAGAGGGGAGTGACAGAGGAGTGGCAGAGGGAAGTGAAGGGAATGACAGCACAGTCATTGTCCAGCCCAATGACCTTTAAGAGCCAAAGAGAAATGAATATACAAATACACCCTGCTGCTTATGGAAATGAGCTCCGCTGTCTCACGCGTGAGCGTGCGTGATGGTATTCACCCAGCAAGTATGTGCGCCTCTATATCTGTGTGTGTGTGTGTGTGTGTGTGTGTGTGTGTGTGTGTGTGTGTGTGTGTGTGTGTGTGTGACAGACGTCTCTGTCCAGGCCCGTCTCTCCGGGGCCAGGTGCAGCAGTGTGATAAGTGCTCCTCCCTCCTCCACATCATCGCTCCTCTCGGATTGGCTTAGCCTTCCAAATCCAGCACACTGCTGACGCAACATTTGCCCATCAACGCTCTGAGAACCGGCTCTTTGGAACACATTTCAAAATAAATACACAAAAATAATAATAACACATACTTTCCGTGCCTTTTTCAGCGTATTCGGCAGTTCTAACCAAGAATCGAAGGTCAGTCCCTGTATCTCACAGAGACCGCAGACACCGCAGACAGAGTTCATATCAGAGATAGATGGCATTGGGATGGCTGCTAATAACGACAGATGTGGGCTCGGGGCACTTTGGGCTTGGGAAGCGACTAACAAGCAGCCCCACATCCTACAGGGCGGCCACACACTGTGACCTCCAACATCTTGCGTGCTCATTGCATATCACATTGTATGAAGGTATGAGTGGCCGTACAAGCCATAATTTCTGGCTAGGGTTTTCACCCCCACTTTTTCTCCCCAATTGTACATTGCCAATTAACCCACTCTTCCGAGCCGTCCCGGTCGCTGCTCCACCCCTTCTGCCGATCCAGGCTGGGCTGCAAACTACAGCATGCCTCCTCCCATACATGTGGAGTCGCCAGCTGCTTCTTTTCACCTGACAGTGAGGAGTTTTACCAGAGGGACGTACCGCATGGGAGGATCACACTATTTCCCCCAGCCCATCCCTGAACTGGCACCCCAACCGACCAGAGGGGGCACTAGTGCAGCGACCAGGACACGTACCCACATCCGGTTTCCCACTCGCAGACACAGCCAATTGTGTCTATGGGGACGTCCGACCAAGCTGGAGGTAACACGGGGATTCGAACTTAAGATCCCCGTGTTGGTAGGCAACGGAATAGACCGCTACGCTACCCTACAAGCCATAATATTGTAATGACCATGGATGACTAGACTCGCTATCCCTTGGCTAACGGGTCGGACCCTTAAGTCGATTGGTTAACATAGTCACCTGTGGTGCAGAAGACCCAGGTTTGTGTCCCAGCTCCGGCGGTTCCTGGCTGCCCCCTGAATTCGCTACGTTGGTGTCAGAGGTGGGACGGTGATACCGTGGGGCCATCGTAAGCGCGTGCGCCCAGAGGCGTGAGGGAGCTGGTATGCGGAAGCGCAGGGACGTGCTTCCCGACGGAGGGGGGTAGTGTAACAACTACGGATGACTAGGATCAGTGATTAAAGTGGGCCGGAGCTACCCGGATCCCGACACCGGCACTTCCCCTCCTCCCCCAAATCAACCGGAGCTGAGATCCGGCACTCTGTAGACAGGAGTAATTTCAACCTTTTTGTCACAGTAAAATTTAAAACAAAAAACATGATGCAGCCAATTCACAAGCATTACAAAATAAATCGCAAATAAAGTCGTTCTTCTATTTCTATACTATACTTTTTCTAAAAGTTTGAATGATATCGCGTCCTCACGTGACCCGCACCTGCCTGCTGTCTGGCTTCACCAGACTTGACATCAAAAGAGACTGGCTTCACACTCACGGGTCAGGGTCAGTTCACCGCACCAGGCAGACAAGACTCGAGAGAGCGTCAACCTGCTACCTGCACTATTATCCTGGATTGGGGGGCATAAAGAGTGAGTATCTTCAATGTATTTCCAATAGTATTTCCAATAGTTTTGTCTACCTCTGCTGTGGTTTTCATTCAAGCAACTAACGTTAGCGAACGTAACGTTAGCTAGCTAGCTAACTAGCTATCTTCCACCCGGTAACGTTGCTAGCTAGTTGCTGACGTTGCTGGCTAGTTGTTCTAATGCTGCTAGGCAAGCTAACTATCGGTAGCGTCCGGTACCGTTACCGGTAGCTAGCTAGTTATGTTTGTCCAATCTTAGCTCTGGCCATGCAATATTTTCATTCAAATAACTAACTAGCTAGCAAACGTTAGCTACCGGTAGCTATTATTAGCTAACAATGCTAACGTCGGGACTACTGGACCAGTGGTCAGCTAGCCTAACGTTAGCTAGCTACCTATCACTCCCGCACGTTTGCCCACCTCTCTAATACAGAGATCCCCCACTTACCAAATCCCACTTTAACCCCTGACTAGGATCACGAGTCGGACCCTTTAGTCGACTGGTTAATGTAGTCGCCCGTGGTGCGGGAGACACGGGTTCGCTTCCCGGCTGCGGCGGTTCCCGGATGCCCCCCGAATTCGCTTCAATATAGTCTGGCCCTCTCATATATATGGCTTGTACGGCCCCTCATAAAAAAAAGTATTAAGTCCTGGTACATGCCCTTTGTCAGACTGATGATACAATCTACGTCAGCCGATGACAAGCCGACCGTGTCCGCCACGAAAAGGCAATCCGAGGACATTTTGTGTCGTGGAGAAAAACAGGCAATTGCATTAATGACAGCAATTTTTGCCTTGACAGAACCCTAAAATGAAGAGACAACACGGGCCGGCAATTCTCTAAAGTGAGCTTGATGTACAATAATATCTCCTGCCATTTCAGCTAAACTGTCTGCACATGGCTATTTTAGACCAGCTTATTTTACCAGATGACTTTCATCGATTCCCTGACAGCGACACACACACACACACACACACACACAGAGGAAGAGAGAGAGAGAGAGAGAGAGAGAGAGAGAGAGAGAGAGAGAGAGAGAGAGAGAGAGAGAGAGAGACTGTACTAAGCCGTGTGATCCTTTAGTTAAACATGTCATTTTCTACCATGCTCCTGCTGGTCGCTGATCATGTCACCATGATGGTGCGGTAGCTGCTGTTTGTATGGTCCTGTCTCCTGCCACACGGCACTGCCACGGCCCACGTGTTCTGACACTCCTGCAACTCTGCCGGACTCAGCTGTCCTTAACCCTGTCACACCGAATGAGCCAAGACAGCCGACCATAACTCACAGCGAACAATCTGTCTGGGACATGAAAAACTCGTCCGAGACGGTGCTAGGGATGACCGAAATTGCAGCGTCTGGGGACCTTTAACAACCCCGGTCGAGTCGCCACGGAACAATTCACCAGACTTCTAATTGCCCCGTTGCAGACTGTGGTCATCTGTAGCTGCAGCGTGCATAGAATTGTCCCCAGGAAAAGAAATGTGAAGCTGGGGAACGAGCCATTGCTGAGAGAGTGTATTCTGCTCCAAGCAGGTCTTGCGTGAGTAAACAGAAGTTTTTCGTGGGTATTGTGTTGCACTGCTTGTGACGCTGAGGCCATCAGCTGCAACGCCAACACCAACACCTCCAAGCCAAGACTAACTTAAGCCTACTCCCACAATACTTACATCCACTTACAGCATTCTTACATGATGCTGCACAGGTGTGTGTGTGTGTGCCTGCCAACACGTGACATGCTGGAAAATGGAGAGGTCACCCCTGCAGGGATCTCCACTGTGCTGACCTCGAAAAGACGGTCATTCGCAGCCAACCAGTCGTTCACACACTGCACTGCCAACACGCCACATCCTGTATCTGCTGTCCATTCCTTGCTCCTCTTGATGACCTTCTTAATCACAACAGCCTTCTCGCTCTCCCCCCCCCCCCACTCCTCCCTTTTTCCTCCCCGTAACCCCCGACAACAGCAGCAACTTCCGGGGGTTGAAGAAACAGGAGCAGTGAGTAAGAAAGGAGAGGAAGAGGTCACAAAAGAACAAAACAAAAACAAATGGCTTTCACAGGCCAGCGTCCTCTCAAACCAACTTATTCTAGATAGTTTAATTTTACCCTCCTCTCCCCCCCACTCCTCTCTTTTTCCTCACCGTAACCCCCGACAACAGCAGCAACCTCCGGGGGTTGAAGAAAGAGGAGCAGTGAGTAAGAAAAGAGAGGAAGAGGTCACTTTACCCTATCTTTACCCTACCCTTTGTTTCAGGGGAGGCGAAGCCACAGAGAGAGCACTGTTCCAATCAAGCAATCCGATGGACTGGCCAAAATGTTCCTTCCACATCCACAACTCCCATAAACCATTGCAACTCCTGCTTTATTGGGCGCTATGGCACCCCATGTACCCAGAGTCGATGCTTTGTGTGGTCCTGTTTCTCTATTTCTTATAAATGTACACTATGTAGAGAAAGCTTTTCAGAAAGCACACGTGCATTATGTGACCACTGTGCAGAGGTCATAATACACGTATAGATGTTCTTTGTTAGGTGGATGTGGGTGGTGCAACAATTTACTACTGCTGAACCTACGGCAAGTCTGACTCATCACAATAGCTGTATCTCTCCATCACTCTCTTGGTTTATCCACTTTTCATAAATGTACAAACGAGGGGAAATGGTCTCGCTTTTCACTCCCCGGTTCTCTCTCTCTCTATATATATGAACTCAAGTAAACGCTGGAACAATCGCACAGACTTTCTATTCCTTCTCTGAACCTCTTCCCCCTTCTGTCCCCGTTCTCCTGCCGTATGCGGCCTCCTTACATAAGTCTCGTACACTCCAGCCTCCACTCCTCCCATCCCTCTCTCCCTACCTGTCTCTTTCCCTTCATGTCAAACGTGCTCACTCTCTTCATCCTTGAGTTGTAGTATCCACCTCTTCTCTCCAGCTTGTCCATCTCTCTTCACTTCTTATGCAACGCCACATCTCAGCCATATATAGCGGTCTCATTCACACTCCTTGCCGTGTTTCAATCAGTAGCGGCCCGTGGCCATAAATACCAGCGGGGCGGACACTGGCTCGAGCTCTTGAATCGTTAGCCACGCCCACTTTTGATATCGTTATTTTAATAATTAAATATTTATATTGATTAAGTATAATAATTACTATATTAGAGAATAGACAGTACAACGCTGCAGTAGCCAACACATTGCAAAGATGAACAATAGGCCATCCTTTAACCCGGGCGACAAAAACCACCCATGATAAGCTAAAGCAATGTCTGGAAATAGCTTATACTCCAATTTTTCATAATTATGAGAAGGACATGACGGTTGCATTACATCTATCATGCAGTCGAGTAGCTCGTTCTGGATACTTTCGGACGTACCTTTGAAAACTGCTACCTTTTCGATGTGCTCCTGCACCTCAGTATCCAACGACAAAACTAAATCCACGAGGCCTCGGAAGACGCCAGGGTTATTGCATGACTCGGTCTCGTCGTGTCCTCTAAGGGCTAGTTCAAATGCTCCACAGAATTTTACGCAGTTCATAAGCTCTGACAGAATGTGCCAGTTTTTGTCCACCTCCTTATTGTGATTCCGCACTCTCTCGTGGTAGCTCTGGTCAAGCTGTGCTGCTATTGTTAGCTTGACCAAGCACAGCTAGTCTCATGACTCGTGTTTCTTAGCCCGTTCTGAAAAGTGCTTCAAACCAACTAGCCCTGTTTTAGTCTATATATCCCCCTTTCCTGACCCTGCTACAAATCAGCGGACCAATAGGCACAGAAAACAGAATACTGTATTCCGTGTTGAGCAATCACATAGCCATGCTTTCTTTTCATACCATGTTCATGAAAATGTCCTGTTGTATTTTTTCCCTTTGTCCTGTGTTCACTGAGTAATGTTAATGTCTGGTCTATCAGAGCCAAGCTGCTTAACTACTAACTTGTATTGTAATTGTATCATTCAAATTGTTTTGTTTTTTTTAAAATAAACTCTACACTGTTAGACACAGCAGGTGAAACAATGCTGGCTGCCATTTCTGCAGTAGTCTAAATGAGCAGACTAACTCAAGAAAACGGTAGAGGGCTGCAGAGTACGGGAGTGGGGCAGACTCATTTCTGCCCCAATGGGCCTCTATTGGCGCTTATTGCAGTTCCCATCTTGGACCACAAGGCGCTATAAGATATCCATCCATCCATTCTCCGAACCGCTTATCCTGCTCTCAGGGTCACAGGGATGCTGGAGCCTATCCATCCCAGCAGTCATTGGGTGGCAGGCGGAGAGATACCCTGGACAGGAAATCTGCCAGCGAAAGTGGGGCATTGAGGCCTCCTGCCAATATTGCGCAACACACTAAATTAAGACTGAATCCCTGAAATGACGATCTCAACTTTCAAAGATCAAAAGTTGTTGACTAGTTTGATTCATTTATCGCCCAAAAACTAGGTAATATGTATTGCAATGTAAATTATGATGCATTAACATGGAAAAATAGTTAATGAGGAGGAGCTATATTTTTGGGTGGATTTTTTTTTAAGTGCCATATTTATTTTAACTTAAAGATGACTGACATAATTTATCCACTGGTGGTGCTACAGAGCAGTGCGTCTCTGCATTGTTTGTATCACATGTTCTTCTAACATACGCGGGGGGGGGGTCCTGACGTTTATCCATTCTGAAGTTTAATATACAGTTTGGTCATGAAAAGAATTAACATAGCAACAACACGAAATGGGCTAATTTACAAACAGCAGCTGGCATTAGCTGGGTATACGATCATTAACTTTTTATGAAATTACCTTGTCTGAAAACATCTTGCTATTACGTCACATGACAAATTGCCTGTTGTTAAGCTAACCAAGTGAAAGTGTATTTTCCTGAAAGACACGATGTCAGTCAAACGAGAGGTGATTGAGGTTTTGCGCTCTTTTCACTTGGTTACACAGAGTTTGACAGTTGGTGGCAGTGGCGAGCTGATGTGACGTGGCAATCTGACAGAAATGAAAGTTACAGAAGAAGAGCATCGTCTGTCGCAAATAATGCCCTTTCGAAATGGCAGAAATAGCACAAAATGCAGGTAGGCAATGTATGGAGCATGTTTTATTAGGCTTCAAGGACACACGCACGCACGCACGCACGCACACTGTGTTCTGGTGAGAAAGTCTGAATGTAAATAAATCCGAGTGTGTTTACAAGGAAAACTACATTGGGTTCCGGTTCCTTTGTTATTTGTGTTTTGTTAGAAGGTCTGTCTGCAGCTATCTTGAATGAGCTGCTGCCCGTCTTTACAGGGACACTTTTATGAGACATTTTTAATTTCAAGCTGGATTTTTTTCCCGTTAAATAACAGTTAAAAAACAAGTTTGACTTTTCTGCCAGCATCCAAGCAATCCAGCCAGTAGCTGGATTGCTTGGATGGCTGTCTGGCTGGCTGGCTGGATGACTGATTGACTGTTAATGAATGCCTGTGGCTGACAAGTAGGCTGGTTGGCTGAGTTCTGGATAGGTGGCTATCTGACGTCTTGGCTTTCTCTGTCTTTGTCTGTAATTTGCCTGCTACTGCCTATCTATGTGATTGTGTCATTGTGTGTGTGTGTGTGGGGGGGGGTTTCGTGGGCATGTCTTCATCCCCGCATTGACACTGTGTTTGCACGTACGTGTGTTTGCATATATTTGTGTGCATGTCTTTGTTTTCAGGTTGACTGACTGACAGTGTGTGTGTGTGTGTGTGTGTGTGTGTGTGTGTGTGTGTGTGTGTGTGTGGTTTATTCTTTCTTTTTCATTTGCACTCATCTACCTCTCTTCTCCACTGGAGTTGGGATATATCAGTAGGTATTTTGGCGCTAGAATTTATCTCCTAAAATGTACAAAAAAATAATAATAACAGTGCCACACACGCATGCATGCACACACACACACACACACACACACACACACACACACACACACACACACACACACACACACACACACACAGGAAGAGAGAGAGAGAAAGAGGTGTACTAAGCAGTGTGATCCTTTAGTTAAAATGTCATTTTCTACCATGCTCCTACTGGTCATGTGCCTAATACAAGTTAATACAAGTCTAATACAAGACTAAGTCAAATACAAGACTAAGTTTAATGCAAGTCTAATACAAGACTAAGTCTAATACAAGCCTAATACAAGACTAAGTCTAATACAAGACTAAGTCTAATGCAAGTCTAAGTCTAATACAAGTCTAACACAAGACTAAGTAATACAAGACTAAGTCTAAGACAAGTCTAATAGATATCTAAGTCTAATATAAGTCTAAAACAAGTATAATACGAGTCTAATACAAGTCTTATACAAGTCCAAGTCTAATACAAGTCTAATATAAGTCTAATACGAGTCTAAGTCTAATAGAAGTCTACATTTAATCCAAGCTTAATACAAGCATAAGTCTAATACAAGCCTAATGCATGTCTAATACAAGTCTAAGTCTAATACAAGTCTAATATGAGTCTAATACAAGTCTAAGTCTAATACAAGTCTAATATGAGTCTAATACAAGTCTAAGTCTAATACAAGTCTAAAATGAGTCTAATTCTAATACAAGTCTAAGTTTAATACAAGTCTAAGTTTAATACAAGTCTAATACAAGTCTAAGTCTAATACAAGTCTAATATGAGTCTAATACAAGTCTAAGTTTAATACAAGTCTAATACAAGTCTAAGTCTAATACAAGTCTAATACATGTCTAATTCAAGTCTAAGTCTAATACAAGTCTAATACGAGTCTAAGTCTAATACAAGTCTAACATGAGTCTAAGTCTAATACAAGTCTAATACATGTCTAATACGAGTCTAAGTCTAATACAAGTCTAATATGTGTCTAAGTCTAATATAAGTCTAATACAAGTCTAATACAAGTCTGCTTTGACTTGACCTTCATGCTGTTCTATTTAGCTTATAAATCATGAAGTCACGCTTGGAATCCTAGTGCTACAGCTCTATACAGCCCCCCCACCCCACCCCCCTCTCTCTCCCTCTCTGTTTTTCAGTGTTTTTTAGACTGCAGAAGACTTAGGGAACTTTTTGGTATTTTAGATTGTTTGTGTACTTCCTTTAATGAAGTGTGGTCTAAAACTGCTTTTATTTTCAGAGCAGGACACAATAAATAAATAAATAAATAATGCAACAAAGTGGGAACTTATAAACTTGCTTGCTGGCGAAGCTAAACTGTCAATATATATCAGCAGAAAGAACAAGACAGAAGGGAAACTGTGCAGAAGTAGTCCCTGTGTTCACCTCTCTCATAAAAAACAGAGTTTTAATTGCTTTTAAATTTCATAAATTAATGAGTAGCATGGTTGTGTTTGTAGATCAGTGGCGGCATAATGATGTCATTTGTTCAGCGATGAATGATGAATTAACGTTTAGTGATGTTTTCAGATAATGTGATTTCTGTCCGTTTCAAAGCCACTGTAAATGTATTAAAATAAGGTTTTTTTTTTGTATTAAAGTAGTTTTTTTTTTTTTAAGCCATTCTGGGTTAAAGTGGTGGAGGTCCTGAGTAGCTGGTCTGGCTCTGTAATGACTCCTGCTTTATGTCTGACTCCTGCTTTATGTCTATTAGGGGGCAGATCTCAGACAGCAAATATATCAAAAGGTGTTTTTTCTGTTATTATGGTGGGTTTGGTCACAGCTTCCAGAATTATCTCGAGACATTGGACAACAGCTAAATCTCCATATCTGAACGATTGGATGAATGCAATGACTGAGACTGCATCCTACGAGTCTATGCTCAACAGGTTAAAGGGCAACATGGAAGATGGGACTACCCCTTGGGATCTTTTTTGGACTCTTGTAAAGCCTGATGGAGGTCTTGCTTAGATCTCAAGAATAACCAAGAACCCTCAGTGACTGTGGCCCGCTCCCTTTGCTTCTCATTACAGACTGAGTTTCTTACTTCCATATGCATACTTGTCTTTACTAATTTTATATTTTACTTTTTTTTATGCCATGTCTAATGAAGTCAGGACCCTGAAGGGGTGAAGCTTGTTGAAACAGTGTACCACTAGCCTTCCCATTACTGTTCTTTTTGAAACATTCAATACAAATTTAAGTGACAACAAAGTCCAAAAAAAATATCTCTCTCTCGCTCCCTCTCCCTCTCTCTCTGTCCTTCTTTTTATCCCTCTGAATTTCTTTGCCTCTCTCTCTAATTTTCCTTCCTTTCTCTGCAGGCAGTCGGTGACACCGGTACAGGAAATGCTAATGAGCAGTGGCCAGAGGTCCAGCAGCAACGTGACACTCCATGTGAGACTCTGGCGTAGGCAATATGTGCAAGCTTGTACTGTGTTTGTACACTTTTATAAGGATGTGCATGAGCTCGTACACCACACATGCTCACATGAAGTCTTTGTGATGTGTGTGTGTGTGTGTGTGTGTGTGTGTGTGTGTGTGTGTGTGTGTGTGTGTGTGCGTGTGTGTGTGTTTCACCATTAGGTAAAACCCAATCTGTGTGACCAAGCTGCTATCGCTAACCAGTTGCAATCGATATGGACACGGATAAAAGGACCCTCAGTAATTTGGTTCACTTGATACAAGTAAAAGCACACGGCCTGCTAGGAAAGGACGGACTGTCACCAGTTGGAGTCCCCGTGTTGCCTCCGGCTTGGCCGGGCGTCCCCACAGACACAATTGGCCATGTCTGCGGGTGGGGAGCCAGATGTGGGTATGTATCCTGGTTGCCGCACTAGCGCCTCCTCTGGTCTGTCAGGGCGCCTGTTCGGGGGGGGGGGACTTGGGGGAATAGCGTGATCCTTCCACATGCTACATCCCCCTGGTGAAACTCCCCACTGTCAGGTGAAAAGAAGCGGCTGGGGATGCCACATGTATCGCAGGAGGCATGTGGTAGTCTGCAGCCCTCCCCGGATCAGCGGTGGGGGGTGGGGCAGCGACCGGGATGGCTCGGAATTGGACAGGTACAATTTGGGAGAAAAAGGGGAATAAGGGAAAAAAGGAGGAAAGGACCGACTGTATAAGCTGATAGACTTGTAAAACCTCCCGGATGTGTTTCTCCTGTAATGCAGCTGTAGTTATTGCAGAGTTCACCTTCATATAGTCCATCGGCATCTGTCCTACTACACCTCAATGAAAACTGAAAGAAAATCAACCCTAAACATGGAAAAGTACCTTGCAATGGCCCAGAATGGTTTTGTTTCTCCTCTTGGCGTTAGAGCCACAGTGCAGTAGTATTTTAGCAAGCATCCAGTAGAAAGTGAGTGTGTGTGTGTGTGTGTGTGTGTGTGTGTGTGTGTGTGTGTGTGTGTGTGTGTGTGTGTGTGTGTGTGTGTAAGGTATCAGTGTGTATCGTATTGCACGGGCAGATAAAAATGTGGCCCTCTGCCAGGATGTTCGTTAACTAATCACAAGATGGCTACTTTAATTCATTAGATGACAGAACTGGACACTTAATTAATACTAATTAGGAGATAGGCAGCAAGATAGAGCATGTGCAAGGGAAACAGTTGACATAAAAAGAGAAAGGGAGGAGGGGGAAAGAATGAAAAAGAGGAGCGAGAATAAATACATAAGAAAGAGACTGTAATGCTGAGCTGCTATGGGCATTGTTTTACTGTCAGGCATTAAGAGCAAAGTGCTTTGTGTGTTTGTGTTGTGTAGAAAACCCCAGCCACTGAGGATGTACAAGCCAGTGCCAGTCCCAAGCCAGATAAATGGGGAGGGTTGTGTCAGGAAGGGCATCCCGTGTAAAATCTTTGCCAAATCAAGTAAGCAGATCATAAAACAATTTCCATACCGGATCGGTCAAGGCCCAGGTTACCAGCGACCGCCACCAGTACTGTTGGCCAGCAGGGTGCCAGTGGAAATGATGCTACTGTTGGGTGAAGGAGGAGGAGAGGGCGAAGGCATGTGCAGAAGCAGTGGGAGAGGGGGAAGGGTAGGAATGTGAAAGTGTGGTAAAGGGAGAGACCTGGCTGATATGATGGAGAGAAGGAAGGTAGGCATACTGTGTGTGCAAGAGAGCAGGTGGAAGGGGAGTAAGGCCAGGAGCATCAGAGGTGGGCTCAAACACATTAACATGGTGTGGGTGGGAGGAGAAATGGGCTAGGGGTAACTCTGAAGGAAGAGTATTTCAAGAGTGTGTTGGAGGTGAAAAGAGCGTCAGGCAGAGTGATGAGGATGAAGCGGGAAATCGAAGGTGTGTTGATGAACATGGTCAGTGCATCTGCCCTGCAAGTTGGGTGTTTGATGAAAGAGAAAGAAGAATTCTGGAGTGAGTTGGATGAAGTGGTGGAGAGGGTACCCAAGGAGGAGAGAGTCGTGATTGGAGCGAACTTCAATGGGCATGTTGGTGAAGGGAACAGAGGTGATGAGGAGGTGATGGGTAGGTATGGTGTCAAAGAGAGGAATGTGGAAGGACAGATGGCGGTGGATTTTGCGAAAAGGATGGAAACGGCTGTGGTGAATACATATTTCAAGAAGAGGGAGGAACACAGGGTGACGTACAAGAGTGGGGGAAGGTGCAAACAGGTGGACTATACATGTAGGAGGTACAATCTGAAAGAGATTGGGGACTGCAAGGTGGTGACAGGGGAGAACGTAGCTAGGTAGCATCGGGTGGTGGTCTGTAGGATGACTTTGGAGATCAAGAAGAGGAAGAGAACGAAGTCACAGCCAAGGATCAAATGGTGGAAGTTGAAGAAGGAAGACTGTTGTGTCGGAGTTCAGGGAGGGGCTAAGAGACAGGCACTGGGTGGTAGTGAAGAGTTGCTAGATGGCTGAACAACTAAGCCCACTGAGACAAATATGTAATTTGTGATAAAGGGCTATACAAATAAAATTGACTTGACTTGACTACTGCAGAAATAGTGAGGGAGGTACTTGGTACTAGGAAGGTACTTGGCATGCCATCTAGACAGAGGAAGGAAGAGAAAGAGAGTTGGTGGTGGAATGAGGAAGTACAGGAAAGTATACAGAGGAAAAAGCTGGCAGAGAAGAAATGGGATAATCACAGAGATGAAGAAAGAAGACAGGAATACAAGGAGATGTGGTGTAAGGTGAAGAGAGAGGTGGTGAAGGCAAAGGAAAAGGTGTATGGTGAGTTGTGTGAGAGGTTGGACACTAAGGAAGAAAGAAGAAAGGGACTTGTACCAATTGGCTAGACAGAGGGAACAAGCTGGGAAGGATGTGCAGCAGGTTAGGGTAATGAAAGATAGAGATGGCAATGTGCTGACAAGTGAGGGAAGTGCCTTGAGAAGTTGGAAGGAGTACTTTGAGGGGCTGATGAATAAAGAAAATGAGAGAGAAGGTTGGATGATGTGGGGATAACAAATCAGGAAGTGTGGTGGAAGTGAGGGAAACTATGAGGAAGATGGTGAGTGGAAAGGCGGTTTGTCCAGAGGACATACCTGTGGAGGCATGGAGATGTTTTGGAGAGATGGCAGTGGGGTTTTTAACTAGATTGTTTAACACAATCTTGGAAAGTGAGAGGATGCCTGAGAAGTGGAAAAGAATCATACTGGTACAGATTTTCAAGAATAAGGGCGATGTGCAGAACTGTAGCAACTACAGAGGTATAAAGTTGATCAGCCACAGCATGAAGATATGGGAAAGAGTAATAGAAGCTAGGTTAAGAGGAGAGGTGACGATTAGCGAGCAACAGTATGGTATCATGCCATGAAAGAGCACCACAGATGTGATGTTTGCTTTGAGAATGTTGATGGAGAAGTATAGAGAAGGTCAGAAGGAGTTACATTGTGTCTTTGTGGATTTAGAGAAAGCATATGACAGGGTGCCAAGAGAGGAGGTGTGGTATTGTATGAGGAAGTCGGGAGTTGCAGAGAAGTATGTAGGAGTGGTGCAGGATATGTATGAGGGAAGTGTGATAGTGGTGAGGGGTGCAGTTGGAATGACGGATGGGTTCAAGGTGGAGGTGGGATTACATCAAGGATCGGCTCTGAGCCCTTTCTTGTTTGCAATGATGATGGACAGGTTGACGGACAAGATCAGGCAGGAGTCTCCGTGGACTATGATGTTCGGGGAGGACATTGTGATCTGTAGTGAGAGTAGGGTGCAGGTTGAGGAGAGCCTGGAGAGGTGGAGGTATGCACTGGAGAGAAGAGGAATGAAAGTCAGTAGGAGCAAGACGGAATACATATGCGTGAATGAGAGGGAGGACAGTGGAATGGTGAGGATGATAGGAGTAGAGGTGATGAAGGCATATGAGTTTAAATACTTGGTGTCAACTGTTCAAAGTAACGGGGAGTGCAGGAGAGTGGTGAAGAAGAGGGTGCAGGCAGGGTGGAGTGGGTGGAGAAGAGTGTCAGGAGTGATTTGTGACAGAAGGGAACCAGCAAGAGTTAAAGGGACGGTTTACAAGATGGTAGTGAGACCAGCTATGTTATATGATTTGGAGATAGTGGCACTGATGAAAAGACAGGAGGTGGAGCTGGAGGTGGCAGAGTTGAAGATGCTAAGATTTTCACTGGGAGTGATGAAGAAGGACAGGATTAGGAATGAGTATATTAGAGAGACAGCTCAGGTTGGATGGTTTGGGGACAAAGCAAGAGAGGCAAGATTGAGATGGTTTTGACATGTGTGGAGGAGAGATGCTGGGTATATTGGAAGAAGGATGCTGAATATGGAGCGGCCAGGGAAGAGGAAAAGAGGAAGAGGAGGTTTATGGATGTGGTGAGAGAGGACATGCAGGTGGCTGGTGACAGAGGAAGATGCAGAGGACAGGAAGCGATGGAATCGGATGATCTGCTGTGGCGCCCCCTAACGGGAGCAGCCAGTAGAAGAGGCATTTGTGTAGAAAGAAGAGGCCATTAAATTGAAGCAGAATGATGATGATAATGATGATGATGATGCTTTTTACCTTCCTATCCCTCCTACTTCTCTTTTTTCCTCCCTCCTTCTCTTTCACAACCTGTGTGTGTGTGTGTGTGTGTGTGTGAGAACTGGGGTGCTCTCTGCTAAGCCCTGCTAAGATTAGAATGGAGGGGGTTTTATGGAGGAGGAGAAAGGGATGTTTAAAATAGACCCGAGGCAACAGTGATAACTTTGTTTCTCCGCTGAGCTTCTTTGCTGCACCAGCAAAGCTCACATCATTTTCTGGCAACATAAATTCGCAGTCCCACTCGTGACCCGTATGGCACCACTGTAAAGTAAAGCTGCACGTGTTCATCCCCAGTCTGTACTGTAGTGGTGGTATACACACAGATGAAACAAATGTAGAGGTCCTCCATTAGACATCTGCTCCACATGTAACCTCTCACCGTGCTATACACAGTCAGACTTACTGTAAAAGTCCTTCATCCATTTAGACATATACTGTGTATTAGTACTACATACAGTAGAAGGCACTGAAGAAGCCACTTTTCAGGAATCAGGGATCAGGAACATTTATTTGTCATTTTGTTTCCTGCACTTGCACACATAAAGTGAAATGACATACCCCAGCCCACAGCAGTGCAACACAAAGACAAAACACACAAAAAAAATTTTTTTTTTAAATTCCCTGTCCAGGTATGCGAACGCCAGGATGACTGTCGGAACTGCCGGTCTGCATGGGCTAGCAGTTAGCTTAGCCTGCCCCGCTTCCGTGTCCTGTCAGACCGCCCTCGATGTTTCCTGTTCAGATGCAGCTCCCGGCCGGGTCGTGGTCCCTGGGCCCAAAATACGCAGCAAACCAAGCTCTCCCAGCCGATCCAGCGCCAGCTCTCTCGGCCATCAAATGAAGACACAAACTTAGACGCAGATGTGGACAAAGACACTGCATGGACGATACTGGGTGAGGCTGCCGCAAACATAATTTCATGTTGCCATCTTCCCACACCGGTACTGGGTGAGGCCGCTGTAAACGTGAATTCGCGCAGCCATCGTCCCACACCGGAAGCTTATGCTTATATAATGCTTGATGCTTGCAATAGTGTTATGATATGCTCATTACATGCTTATATAATCATGCACTATTGCTGTACACAGCTAAAAAAGCTATTGGCTACTATAGCCAACAGCTATTGTAGCCACCTTTGTGAGTTCACCTTTGTGCAATTATTCTGCCTCTATGCTATATTTATATCAAGTATAACTTAATAACTATAAATGCAGTTATACTGTAATATTAAACTGTACACCCTAATACATCTTATTGATAACCAGTCCCTATCCTAAAACATGAAAGGGCAGAGTGTCTCAGCTGACCAGTTCCTCATCACAATCTAATAAAGAGCCAATGGTGATTTTTCTCATTTCTGCTGGGGATGGAGTCATTTAGCAGACAGCAGGAAGAGAAACAGGAAGAGGTGTGTGTGTGTGTGTGTGTGTGTGTGTGTGTGTGTTGGGTGGGAGGTGTTGGTTGAAGCAGAGAAATAGAGAGAGAGCAGTCGGAGGAGAAAAGAACAAATGACAGGATCACTGGAGAAGAGGCAAAGGCGAAGAGGGATTACAAGGCACAGCCTAGAAAGATGGAGACAGGAGCAACAGGAAAGCAGGATGGGAAGGGGAAAATGTAAAAAAAAAAGAGGAGAGAGAGAGGAGAGAGGGAGGCGGAGGAGGAGGAGTGCAAAAAAAGATGAAAGAAAAAGGGGAGGGGAGAGAAGTGTAGATTCTCCTATGAATAATAGGCCATTCATCGTGCTAATTTGCTAGGCTAATGTTCTGGCTGAGCTTAATGGGGAGATTAGCTGGGCAAATTAACACTGATTAACGAGCAAACATGAAGCATGGTGGTCAATCACGGAAGCAGTCACGCCGTCAATGCCACACCACGGCACTGAGAAGTAAAATCTGTTCTAAATGAGATTTAATTTCAAATTCAAGGATTTATTGCACCTAATGGGAAAACTGCCTCCCAGCAGCGCCCCCATCCCAGTAAATGATTGCTATAAATAAGGAGACGTGAAATACAGAGGCCTGCTTTATGTGACATATACATGGCAGGTTATTTTAAACAAGGGTAGATGATGGAGAGCCTATTTGTTAGAGTTCAGCAAAGTGTCCCATGGGGAGCTCACATAATGGGGAATTACTGATTTAATGTGATCAGTGCATGACCATGTAAACCGTCAGTGAAGGATGCCCACATTAAGGAGTGTAACCACTGTTACCAGTAAGGAATGTAACCACTGTTACACAGTAAGGAGTGTAACGTGTAACCACTGTTACCAGTAAGGAATGTAACCACTGTTACCAATAAGGTGTGTAACCACTGTTACACAGTAAGGAGCGTAACCACTGTTACACAGTATTACACAGTAAGGAATGTAACCACTGTTACCAATAAGGACTGTAACCACTGTTACACAGTAAGGAGCGTAACCACTGTTACCAATAAGGAGTGTAACCACTGTTACACAGTATTACACAGTAAGGAATGTAACCACTGTTACACAGTAAGGAGTGTGACCACTGTTACACAGAAAGGAATGTAACCACTGTTACCAATAAGGAGTGTAACCACTGTTACACAATATTACACAGTAAGGAGTGTAACCACTGTTACACAGTATTACAAAGTAAGGAATGTAACCACTGTTACACAGTAAGGTGTGACCAGTTAGCAATAAGGAGTGTAACCACTGTTACACAGTAAGGAGCGTAACCACTGTGACCAGTAAGGAGCAAAACCACAGTTACACAGTAAGGAGTGTGATCACTGTTACGTAAGGAGTGTAACCACTATGAAGACATCACCCTGTCACATCACCCTGACCGCCAGAGTACCAACACGTTCTGCTGAGCCTACATCATTATGTAAGATGAAGAACTGCTGCAAAGAAAAGGAAAGAAAGGAAAAGGAAAGAAAAAAGTAGCACGAGCACAATGGACAAATACAGATTGCAAACACAAGGGAAGGATGCACACACACATTTAGTTGTGCGTGTGTGGCAAAGTGATGACAACACACTCTTTGGTAGAGCACTGGCCTTATTTTCCTGGTAATGGAAATACAAAGTGGGTACATGCGTGCACACACACACACACACACACACACACACACACACACACACACACACACACACACACACACACACACACACACACACAGACGGTGAATACCGTCTGCGGGAAAATAAACCCGGTGCTATTCAAAGTGGGATGTGGATGGATGCAGACGTGCGGACAGAGACAGACATGTATTTATTAAGGAAATAGCAATTTCCCAGCCTGTAGGGGATGTGCAGATGTCCACGGCGACGAGTGAGTAGAGAAGAGGCTGGGAGAGTGATGGTGTGTGTGTGTGTGTGTGTGTGTGTGTGTGTGTGTGTGTGTGTGTGTGTGTGTGTGTGTGTGTGTGTGTGTGAGAGAGAGAGAGAGAGAGAGAGAGAGAGGAGAGAGAGAGAGAGAGAGAGAGAGAGAGAGAGAGAAGAGAGAGAGAGAGGAGAGAGAGAGAGAGAGAGGAGAGAGAGAGAGAGAGAGATGAGAGAGAGAGAGAGAGAGAGAGAGGAGAGAGAGAGAGGAGAGAGAGAGGGAGGAGAGAAGAAGGAGATCAGAGAGCAGTGAGTGACGGGAATATACATGGAGGAGGTGTTGGGAATGTTAAAGCTGATTGATGGTAAAATAGGAGTGCTGCTGGCTGGAACAGAACAGAGAGGATACAGTGCACTGAACAGAGGTGTGTTAACATATCATGTGTCTATATTATATCTAGATTGTATACCCAAGGACGCCACCACACACACAAGACATACCCACTCCATGCCCTCCCAGGAAAACCCAACTTATTTACTTATTTTGGAAATATTCTAACAACAAGCGTTATTGTCCTCGTGACAGTTTTATTGACGGCCAGCAGCCTGACTAATTCCAAGACAAGCACCCTCCAGAGTAAATCAGGAAAATTACCACAATGATGGCAACAGGCATGGGCGCGAGTCCATGAATACTGGGATGGCATATCCGGTGCTTTACCTGTGCCCCGTCCATGGGGTTACTGGTTATGTCGGGAAGGGCATCTGGCGTAACATTTCACCAAATCAGTATTTGGATTAACAAGACCATACCGGATCGGTCGAGGCCCAGGTTAACCACCACCGCCATAGGTGCTGTGCCCTCACAGGGTACCGATGGCAACTATCAAATACGCTGTGGCGCCCCCTCAAAAACAGGGAACAAGTCGAAACTACACGACGAAGACGAAGACAAAGAACAAGAACAACAACAAGAAGAAGAAAATGAGATACTAGAAGAAGAAGGTGAACTACTAGCAGAAAAAGAAGAAGAAGAAGAAGAAAATGAGATACTAGAAGAAGGTGAACTACTAGCAGAAGAAGAAGAGGAAGAAGGAAGGAGAAGAAGAAGAAGACGACCCCCCCCTCCGGAACAAATCAGGAAAATTACCAAAAGGAATGAAACTACATTAAAAACAAAATGGTGACCAATGGTGAGACCAGCTTTGACTAACCCTGCATCTATTAGAAAAGCTCTATATAAGTTTGATTTATTATTATTATTATTATTATTATAGCGAACCCCTCTTATAGATCCTGAAGTGGATGCCTTTTGAAACCAATCAGTAGGTTCTATCGCATCATCTGGTGACTGAAGACGTAAAACGAGTTTGTTTGTTTTTCCAGACGTTCCCTCCTGGAAACGGCGTGCAGCAGTTCAGCAGGTCTGCAGGAAGAAGGGAGAGGTGTGTAAGGGAAACCACGGCAGCTCGTCTCCAGCGGCCCTTCCCCTTATAAAAACAGACAATGTGATTTTTATAAGCCTGAGTCCCCGGCCAAGAGAGTGAAAAATGTTATTTGGATCCCTGGATGGAAAATTTATGGAACCCTACGGAAACAGTTTCCTTCTCTTTCTCAGTAATATTCAATTGTTTCCCAGCAGGCTTAATAAACGAAAGAAAAAAAAAGTAAATAAAAACTCGAACCTCTTTTTTGCAACTCCGGGGATAACCAGGTGGTAAATGGTGAGACACACGTAGACGCACGCACACAAACGGATCCAGACCCATCTGTCCATTATCCGAGCCACTATCCCAGTTGGGGTCACGGGACACTGGAGCCTATCCTGGCAATCACTGGGCAGCAGGCGGGGAGACACCCTGGACAGGCCGCCAGTCCATCACAGGGCCCACAAACACACACACACACACACACACCTAGGGACCATTTTAGTATGGCCGATTCACCTGACCTACGTGTTTTTGGACTGTGGGAGGAAACCCACGCAGACACGGGGACAACATGCAAACTCCACACAGAGGACGACCTGGGATGACCCCCAAAGTTGGACTACCTTGGCGTTCAAGCCCAGGACCTTCTTGCTGTGGGGCGACCACGCTAACCACTGCGCCACCGTGACATCCCTAAAGGGCCCAAGCCGGATTCGAACCCAGGCCACTGCAGTAAGGACTCAGCCTCATGTGGTCGGGCGTCCCTACAGACACAATCCAGATCCAGACCCAAATGCACACAAACAAATAGACTCACAGCCAGACGGACACACACACAAACACGCACATCTCCAGGTTTAAAACAAGCTTCTCCAACCAGAGGGCCATGCACTCCTCTGCACCGGCTGCACCTGCTGCAGAGGGGTGCATGCAGCACCTCCTGGTTGCAGGCAGGAGGTGCTGCAACAACCGTGGATAACCTACACACATTTACATATCAAGCATTCCCAAACTAGTGTTGCCATTCCCAGAGTGAGAGAGACATCCACAGAAAAGATAGACAGAGAGCGCGTCAGAGGAGAGGAACAGATGAGGAGCACACAAATGCGAACACACACACACGCAGGTATGTGTGTACACAACCACATACGTGCACAAATATGTGCACACATCCACATTAAAAACCCCAAAGAATTGACATCATGGCAGTTACTGTATCGCAAAACCAAAAATGCTCCAAATCCGAACTCACACACGTGCACACACACACGTGCACACACACACGTGCACACACACACGCATGCACATAAAGCTGCCTCCTGAGTTTGACAGCTGTCACCTTTGTGTGCACAACCTCTTTCAGGAGCCAGCAATGTAAATAACAATTTCATGAATATTCATGAGCCAGCAAAGACGAGTGGAGAGACAGATAGAAAAGCAGGAAGGTGGGGTTTAGAGGTGGAGGGGTACGGGGAAAGGTTGACGAGGCAGAGACTGAGAAGTTGACGGCCAGCGAAGAACAGAGAATGGAAAGCGAGAGATGAACAGTATTATTCCAGATGAGTTTATCACAGCAGAACCTGTGTATTCATGTTACATTGGTCTGTGTTGTGTGTGTGTGTGCACATGCGCATGCATGTGTGGTTGAGGATGGTTTTTAATCATAAGGAATGAGTGTAGCGAATTCAGGGGGCAGCTCGGAACCGCCGTAGCCGGGACGTGAACCCAGATCTCCTGCACCGCGGGCGACTAGCCAGGGGCTAGCGAGTCTAGTCATCCATGTTCGTTAAACTACTCCCCTCCCTCGGGAAGCGCATCCCCATGCTTCAGCGTTCCAGCTCCCTCACGCCTCTGGGCGCACGCCCTTCCGATGGCCTCACGGTCTCACTGTCCCACTTCTGACACCAATGTAGCGAATGCAGAGGTAGCCCGGAACCGCCGCAGCCGGGACGTGAACCCGGGGTGACTGCACCACGGGCAACTGCGCTAATCAGTCAACTAAAAGGTCTGACCCGTTAGCTAAGGGCTAGCGAGTCCCATGAGCATCAATTTCCCCTTGGAGATGAATAAAGTATTCCGATTCTGATTCTGATCGACCTCAGTCCACCTCCCATAGCCACCTGAGAAACAGACACAGGGTGGTAATCCCACTTACATTTTATGGAATGAATGGAAAAGCAAATTCCTTCCACTGGTAATGTGTGGCCACAACACAAGGAAGGAGGCAGGAAAGTGAAGCGGCGTGACAAAATACAGCTGCCTGGCTCTCTGGACTCATGTGTCCTCTAAGTGGGTTGTGTATGTGTGTCTGTATTTGACTCCGGTACGTTTCAGAGTACAACTGTACACTAGCGCACAGAGGACTGTTTTTGTTTTTTTTTTTCAAAAAAGAAAGACAGAAGGAATATTAAAACTCACAAAGGAACATTCTTATCTTTGGAGAGGATAGTCCAGGTCAAGCTTATATAATTTTATTATCATTATCATTATGAACAGCTGTAAAGTTTACATAAAGGTCAAGTGACTCCTGTTGTAAAGGGAATTGGTGATGAACGGCTGTAAGGTTTACAGAAAGGTCACCTGACTCCTGTTGTAAAGGGAATTGGTGATGAACAGCTGTAAAGTTTACAGAAAGGTCACGTGACTCCTGCTGTAAAGGGAATTGGTGATGAACAGCTGTAAAGTTTACAGAGAGGTCATGTGACTTCTGTTGTAAAGGGAATTGGCGATGAACGGCTGTAAAGTTTACAGAAAGGTCACCTGACTCCTGTTGTAAAGGGAATTGGTGATGAACGGCTGTAAAGTTTACAGAGAGGTCATGTGACTTCTGTTGTAAAGGGAATTGGTGATGAACAGCTGTAAAGTTTACAGAAAGGTCACCTGACTCTTGTTGTAAAGGGAATTGGTGATGAACGGATGTAATGTTTACAGAGCGGTCACGTGACTCCCGTTGTAAGGGGAATTGGTGATGAACGGCTGTAATGTTTACAGAGAGGTCACGTGACTCCCGTTGTAAAGGGTATTGGTGAAATATCATCACGGGAACTGTGGGGCATCTCAGCACATTTGTGTGTTAATGACCATACAAAACTGTGATGTACCTTACCTCTCCTTTTGCGACTGCATTTGTGTGATCGTGAAATTGTGTTTGCGTATCCACTTGCTCATGTGTGTGTGTGTGTGTGTGTGTGTGTGTGTGTGTGTGTGTGTGTGTGTGTGTGTCAGGGTGGCTGTCAGTAAGAACATGTGTGCATGTGTGTATGTGTCTTGCATTACAATGTGTGCAGGTGTGTGTATGCAGGTATGCAGGTGTGTGTGTGTGTGTGTGTGGTTGTAATCCCTCCTATCATTCCTGTCAGTGAGCAAGTATCGAGCTCCTTGCAGCAATGACCTTTTGAACTTCCAAGAACTTTTTTCCCTCTGCTTTTAATCAAACCCTGCTCGTTCCCTGCAACAAATACAGACAGACAGCGCTGCAACTGGGCTCGCTGTTCTTCTGGAGAGCTGCTGTCAAATCAGCCCTTATTTTGTGCCAGAATAAGTACATTTTGACACACAGGAGCATAGTAAAAGTCAGCACAATACCGAAGGGCTGAATGAAAAATACAAAGTAATTTCACTGCCGTACACCATGATGGCAGAGACACTGGTTTCTACTGTATACTGCCTCTCAAGGTTATTGATGGCATGACACAGATACTGTATTACTACTGTATGTCTCTCTCTCTCACTCTCTCTCTCTCCCCGAGAGGGATGCGGTTTGTGGGCTCTCACTTTTTTTCTTCGCCTCTTAACTTTTTTTTTTTTAGGGGGGGGTCTTTTATTGGGTGTTTCTTTAATTTATTACCATGGTGGGTGTTAAAGAGATACTTGCATCAAAATCCGACTTTGCCTGTTGTTAATCGATGTAAGGAGTGTGGATGTGATCGATGAGACAAATGGTAGCCCTAAAATCACATTTATGGCCAGACGATAGATATCGGCAGTCGAGTAACTGATATCCAGTTGGCAAAAATGTGGTAACTTGCCGTGTCACGAATTACCATTAGCACAGTGGGCATGGCCAAGCGGAGCTATGAGAGCGCTACAACCAGCCATGTTCAATATACTATTGTGTGACTGTGGTCATGTGGGTGTTGCTGGGTGTTTAGCCCACCCAGCCACACCCACACGACCACCCTGAATTTCAGTAGCCAATAGCTATGAAATTATAAAACCACACCTACCATTTGGTTGAAATTCAAACCCCCTGTGTTAAAACTGGGCTCAGAAACAGCATGACAGTATCTCTTTAAGTGTTGTAAATGGTTCAAGTGGTGAAAAAGGCAGAACGTTTTTGTTGGGCCGAGGAATGGGGCTATGATAACCGGAGGATTAGGAGTTGGAGAAGGAGAGAAGTTGGAGGAGGAGAGGAGTTGGGGGGAGAAGAAGAGTTGAGGAGGAACAGGAGTTGGAGGAGGATAGGAGTAGAAGGAGGAAGAGGAGTTGGAGGAGGAAGAGGAGTTGGAGGAGTTGAGGAGGACAGGAGTTGAAGGAGGTGAGGAGTTGACACTATGCCACAGGGTCAGGAGTGTGCCAAGTAACAACAACAGGGTGGGGGAGGTGCTTCTTGCTGTGGGCGAACAGGTAGGTTGTGACAATATTGGAGATGCTTCTCGGATGAAAAAAAAACAAAGGTGGTGTTCTTGAAGAAGGGGAGTTTGATGAGTGGTTTGGTGGCAAGTGGCATTTATGTCAAAGGGGTTTGATAGCTGTCTCACCATTGTTGGCACCGGCAATGAGATTGGTTGTTTCAAAGGTGCTGGAAAGGAGGCGCAGGTAGAGGGATTTGATGGGCGATACTCTTTCTGGGCAGCAGGATGAAGGACAGGAGATAAAGCAGGTAGACAGGAATGTTGATGGGGAATTGGGAAAGGGGAGATTGGCAGACTGTTGAAGGGAGCGGCAGGGGGAGGAAAGCAGGACAGGAGAGGAGAGGTAGAGGTCAAGATGATGGTTAGTCTGGAGGGTCAAGAGGATGAACAGACAGCAAAGTCAGGAGGGGTGTCAGATGGTATGGACCAATCAGATTGCTCCGTAGTGCCAGAGGCACCTGCTAGTCGGGTTGAACAAGGTGATGTTTATTCAGTAGCAGAATTAGGAAGGATATTGATGTATCAGATTATTTTCCTTATGTTAACAACTTCCTGAGGACAGTGCAGGGAATCACAGCCACACAAGAGTCTCCTAGTTGGCAAGTGACCCCTAGGAGGAAGTATAGGAAATGGGCCACTATTGTAAGGAAAAGCTCAACTTTGTCTAAGGCTTAAAGATGGATAGGTTGAAAAGTAAAGGCATGCTGATGGGGATTCTTTTCATCTGGTTCATACTTCTCATCTTTCTCTTCCTTTTCTTATGGAGGTTCTGAGAGTGGATTCTCTTAGCATAAATGAGGCTAGAGACGGGACTAAAAGGGCTGTACTTGTTGATTATGTGAGACAAAAAAAGAATCTCAATATAATGTTTTTGCAAGAAAGACACAGTGGTGTAATTAATAAGGTGGACTGGGGGCTCTGTTGGGGGGCTTGGTTATGAGCAACAGTACCAACGTTAGTGAAGGTGTAGCTATCCTCTTTGCACCAGGCTCAAAGTTTAATATTACCGCTGAAAAGGAAGTGGTCACAGGAAGGCTGCTAGTGGTAGGGGCTAATATGGGGGGGGGGGGGGGTAGAGAGATTGTGTTTGTCAATGTTTACGCACCAAATGGAGGGAGTGAGAAGGTAGTATTATTGAATAGACTAAAGCAGGAACTGTTAACCTTAAGTGCTGATGTGATGTTGCCGTTTGTGGGAGACCGGAATTGCACCACTGACCATGCTACCGACAGGCTGGGGGGAGCCACACACAACATCAGCAGGTGTGTTGAGAGACATAGTGCACAGTAGTGATTTGGTGGATACAGCTCATCATCAGCCGCTTCTCCGGGGTCGGGTCGCAGTGGCAGCAAGCTAAGTAGGGCACTCCAGACATCCCTCTCCCCAGCAACGCTCTCTAGCTCCTCCTGGGGGATTCCAAGGTGTTCCCAGGCCAGATTGGACATGTAGTCCCTCCAGCGAGCTCTGGGTCTGCCCTGGGGTCTCCTCCCAGTTGGACGTGCCCGGAAAACCTCCAAAGGAAGGTGCCCAGGAGGCATCCTAATCAGATGCCCAAACCACCTCAACTGGCTCCTTTCGACGTGAAGGAGCAGTGGCTCTACTCAGAGCTCCCTCTGGATGGCCGAGCTCCTCACCCTGAACTGTGGTGGATACATAGAGACTAAAATTTCCAGTAGGTAAACAGTTATCATGGATGAAGGTGGTGGGGATAGGGTTAGTGCAGCATGACTGAACCGACTATACCGACTTAGATGTCGTAGTAGCAGAATGGAAAAGGCAAACATATATGTCTTGCGGGTTCTTCTGATCACCACATAGCCATGTTGCACCTGGTAACCTCCTCCAGGACACGCCAGTCTGCGCACTGGAAATTTAATGTAAAGCTCTTGCAAGATGTTGGCTTTTGCACCAGTTTTGGGGGTTGTGGCAGAAGTAGAGACAGAAAAGGGGGGATTTTGAGTCCTAGGTCAGTAATGGGATGCTGGTAAAGCACACATTAGGTCTTTCTGCTACCAATACGCAGCCTTCTCAACTATATATACTGGTCAAAAAAATAAAGGGAACACCTAAAAACACAATATAGACCTCGATGAATGAAATATTTCAGCTGAAAATCTTTATTTATTAGACAGAGGAATGTGTTTAGAGCAAAATAACCTAAGAATGATCAATGGAAATCAAAATCATTAGCCCATTAAGGTCTGGATTCAGAATCATACTCAAAATCAAAGTGGAAAATGAGAACATAGGCTGATCCAACTTATGTGGAAATTCTTCAAGACGATTCAAGATGAGGCTCAGTAGTGTGTGTGTCCTCCACGTGCCTGTATGCACTCCCTACAACGTCTGGGCATGCTCCTGATGAGACGACGGATGGTCTCCTGAGGGATCTCCTCCCAGACCTGGATCAGGGCATCGGTCAACTCCTGGACAGTCTGTGGTGTGACATCACGTTGGCGGATGGTACAAGACATGATGTCCCAGAGGTGCTCGATTGGATTCAGGTCTGGGGAACGTGCAGACCAGTCCATAGCATCAATGCCCTCGACATACAGGAACTGCTGACACACTCTGGCCACATGAGGACGAGCATTGTCATGCATGAGCAGGAACCCAGGGCCCACTGCACCAGCATATGGTCTGACAATGGGTCTGAGGATCCCATCCCGGTACCTAATGGCAGTCATGGTACCTCTGGCTAGCACGTAGAGGTCTGTGCGGCCCTCCAAGGATATGCCTCCCCAGACCATCACTGACCCACCGCCAAACCGGTCATGCTGGAGGATGTTGCAGGCAGCAGAACGTTCTCCACAGCGTCTCCAGACTCTCTCACGTCTGTCACATGTGTTCAGTGTGAACCTGCTCTCATTTGTGAAGAGCACAGGGCGCCAATGGCGAATCTGCCAACCAAGATGTTCTCTGGCAAAGGTCAATCGGGCTGCACGGTGTTGGGCTGTGAGCACAGGCCCCAATTGTGGACGTCGGGCCCTCATACCATCCTCATGCATTCTGTTTCTCACTGTTTGAGCAGAAACCTGCACATTAGTGGCCTGTTGAAGGTCGTTTTGTAGGGCTCCGGCAGTGCTCCTCCTGTTCCTCCTTGCACAAAGGACCAGATAGTGGTCCTGCTGTGGGGTTGTTGTCCTCCTGCGGCCCCCTCCATGTCTCCTGGTGTACTAGCCTGTCTCCTGGTACCTCCTCCATGCTCTGGACACTGTGCTGGGAGACACATCAAATCTTCTTGCCACAGCACACATTGATGTGCCATCCTGGATGAGCTGCACTACCTGAGCAACTTCTGTAGGTTGCAGATAACGCCTCATGCCACCTCTAGTGGTGAGGGCACTAGCACAATGAAAAACTAACCAAAGATCGGCCAGAAAAGATGAGGACAGGCAAATGGTCTGTGGCCACCACCTGCAAATCCATTCCTTTTATAGGGGTTGTCTTGCAAATTGTCTTAATTTCCACCTGGTGGAAATTAGACAATTTACCAACAGGTGAAATTGATTCACAAATCAGTGTTGCTTCATAACTGGACAGGTTGATATCTCAAAAGTGTGATTGACTTGGAGCTACATTGCATTGCTTATGTGTTCCCTTTATTTTTTTGAGCAATGTAGATGCCAAGAGAACACTGGCAAGGCTGGAGCAAAGTATAAAAGAGGTGAAGGCAGAGTTGGTTGCAGGGGATAATATTGGGTCAAGGGACAAAAGGGCTGAGTTAAGCAGAGAACTGGGGGTTTCCTACAGGACTGGGCAAAAGGTGTGCTTTTGAGAGTTCAGTATTCTATGTTAAGATAACTGGATGCACTAAGTGCCTTTTTCACTGGACTGGAGCGGGAAGTGTCCAAAGAGAGGACCCAGATGTTATGTCTTGTCTATCAAATGGCAATGTCACATGTACGGTTGGGGAAATGAGGGAGGAGGCTGTGGTGCTGAGTTATGTGACCCTGTATGTACAGAGATGCTGTTATCTGATCTCCGAGTTTTATGATCTGCAAAAGACTGAATTGGACTTTCCATTGTCATACTTGACAACATGGAGGGAGGAACCCCAAGGTCCAATGATGGAGGGCACTCAGAGTACTTATTAAAGTACCCATTTGAATTTACAATCCTGAAGATTTCCATGCCAACACATGTCTTCTCTAATCCAGGAATATCCAAATCATGGACATTCTTGGAGATACTTATTTCAATGCTTATTGTCAGATAGGATTTTGCACCAGTGTGCAGATGTGAAAGAGGAAGGCAGGTAGAGGCAAGTTTGATGATGAAAGGAATATTGTGATGCATGCACAATAACCCATGCGTAGAAATCCCAGAAAGTTGAATCAGTTCATCTGGACATCCCATTAAACATTGTGATCGGGGGGGGGGCATTCGGGTGGTGTGGTGGCCTATTCTGTTGCCTACCAACATGGGGAGGGCAGTTCAAATCCCCGTGTTACTTCCGGCTTGGTCGGGCGTCCCTACAGACGCAATTGGCTGTGTCTGCGGGTGGGAGGCCCGATGTGGGTAAGTGTCCTGGTCGCTGCACTAGCGCCTCCTCTGGTCGGTCGGGGCACCTGTTCGGGGGGGGGGGGGGCTGGGGGGAATAGCATGATCCTCCCACACGCTACGTACCCCTGGCGAAACTCCTCGCTGTCAGGTGAAAAGAAGCGGGTGGTGACTCCACATGTATGGGAGGAGGCATGTGGTAGTCTGCAGCTCTCCCCGGATCGGCAGAGGGGGTGGAGCAGAGACCAGGATGGCTCGGAAGAGTGGGGTAATTGGACAGGTACAATTGGGGAGAAAATGGGGGGGACTTTGTGTCCAGATGAACTGATTCAACTTTCTAGGATGGAGAAGGGAAGTGGTTGAGGCCAACAATCAGATATGGGACGAGTCCATGAAAGACCTTCACCAACCACAGGTTGGACAACACCAGAGGTTAAAACCACAGCTCAAACACTTTGTTTTGTCGTTTGTCAGTGGGGAAGGTCCTGACAGGGCAGCACTGCTGTGCCGTTTTATTTTAAGGGAAATGACTTTGGGATTTAGAGAGCATAGACCCCCCCCCCTGCAATCACCGTGCATCTCCACAGATCTCCTCCGTAGGATGCATCAGAGGTAACAAGGCACACAGGCATTAAATATAGCACCCGCTCTGCCTCCTTCCAAAGACACTAATACAGTTCTAAGGCATATAGTGTCACAAAACCAGCGGACTGTCAAGGCGGCAGGGCTCCTGCACTGCGGATAAGGAGCAGATCATAAAGTATGAAGCAGAGGGAGTCCATTAGGAGTACAGAGACATGTGTGATCACGGGAACCCACCACTTCCTGTCCGCCTTAATGACTGGGGTGATTATTTAGAGTGCTGCTCCAAAAGAGGAAAAATAACAGAAAATAGCAAAGGAACAATAGATGTGGCAAAAAAAAAAAGGAAAAGAGAAGAGATTCTCTGATGCACCGGATGAGCCAAATTTCCTTATAACAGCACAGGTATTTAGAGAAAGACGGGGTGAAAGAGAGATGGGGGGAGGTCAAAAGACAATGAGAGATGCAACAAAAGAGAGAGACAGACAGAGACACATCAAAAGATAGACAACAAGGCAGAGAGAGACAGAGAGAAAGCAAGAGAGGGCAAATTGGCAGATATATAGCTTATATAGAAACAGAAATAAACAGAGTGATAGACAGAGAAAAAGAGACAGAAACAAAGGAAAATAAATCAAGAAGGACATTGTGGCAAAGACAGTCTCAGTGGGAAGAAAAGATAGAGAGAGAGAGAGAGCGAGGGAGAGACAGATAGATAGATAGATAGATAGATAGATAGATAGATAGATAGATAGATAGATAGATAGATAGATAGATAGATAGATAGATAGATAGATAGATAGATAGATAGATAGAGAGCAAGCGAGCAAGCGAGCGAGAGACGGATAGATAGAGAGAGAGAGAGAGAGAGAGAGAGAGAGAGAGAGAGAGAGAGAGAGAGAGAGAGAGAGAGAGAGAGAGAGAGAGAGAGAGAGAGCAAGAGCTAGATAGACAGATAGAGAGAGAGACAGAGAGATCGATAGATAGATAGATAGATAGATAGATAGATAGATAGATAGATAGATAGATAGATAGATAGATAGATAGAGAGCAAGCGAGCAAGCGAGCGAGAGACGGATAGATAGAGAGAGAGAGAGAGAGAGAGAGAGAGAGAGAGAGAGAGAGAGAGAGAGAGAGAGAGAGAGAGAGAGAGAGAGAGAGAGCAAGAGCTAGATAGACAGATAGAGAGAGAGACAGAGAGATAGATAGATAGATAGATAGATAGATAGATAGATAGATAGATAGATAGATAGATAGATAGATAGATAGATAGATAGATAGATAGATAGATAGATAGATAGATAGATGATAGAGAGCAAGCGAGCGATAGATAGATAGATAGATAGATAGATAGATAGATAGATAGATAGATAGATAGATAGATAGATAGATAGATAGATAGATAGATAGATGGTTATTGGCAGGTGATTGTCATGTATCCCATTAGAATGAAGGCATTACAGATTCTCTACATCCTTTCCTTTTTACTTCTTCATTATTCTGTTCTTTTTCCTGTCACAGACAAAATACAAACGTAAATTGCACAAACACACACACACACACACACACACACACACACACACACACACACACACACACACACACACACACACACACACACACTGGTATGCAGGTAAGCATGATTGTGCATTCTTGCTGTAACAGGATGTGAGGACAAATCAATGTTACAGCTTTGGGGAAGAAAAGCAAACCACAGGTGGGATCCTCCATACGTGTGTGTGGGGGGGGGGGTTGTTTTCCTATCCTAACGGGGACATTTGGTCCCCATTATGATAGGAAAACCGGAAACCACCTACCTTGTGGGGACATTTCATGGGTCGCCGGGAGAAAAAGGATGTATTTTAGGGTTGGGACTTGGGTTTGGGGTTTAGGTTAGAATTGGAGTGAGGGCACGGTTGGGGTAAGGGTGAAGGTTAGGCATGTAGTTATGATGTAGGCACGTAGTTATGAGGTTAACTGTCACGTATCGGGAAAGAACCCAAAAGCAGACGGGACAACCAGGTAAGGGAAGAATCCAGTCTTTATTGAAGTGACCGATCTCGGGGGTAGAGCAGGAGGTGGCTCTGTGGCAGGTAGGCAGGCAGGCAGAAGTCCATGAATGGCGACGTTCCAGCGAAGACTGGTCCACAGTGGAGGCCTTTTAAGGGTGAGGGTGATTGCTTGATGGCCAGCTGGCGTGCCGGGGTGAAGGAGGGGGCAGCAGGTGTCAGCTGGTGTAGCAGGTGTCAGCTGGTGTGCCGGGGTGAAGGAGGGGGCAGCAGGTGTCAGCTGGAGTAGCAGGTGTCAGCTGGCGTAGCAGGTGTCAGGTGGTGTAGAAGGTGTCAAGGGTGATCGCTTTGATGTCAAGGGCGAGAGGCTGTGACAGTACCCCCCCTCCAAGGGGCGCCAATGGGCGACCTACTAGGCCCGTCAGGGTGCGTCCTGTGGAAGTCCCGGATGAGGTTCGCGTCCAGGACAAGGCGACGAGGGACCCAACACCTCTCCTCCGGGCCATATCCCTCCCAGTCCACGAGATACTGCAGGCCGCGACCGTGGCAATGAGAGTCCAGGAGACGACGAACGGTGTAAGCTGGATGATCGTTGATCATACGAGGAGGTGGGGGCGGGGGGGCCGGAGGAACTAGAGGGCTGGTAGAGACAGGTTTGAAGCAGGACACATGGAAGGAAGGGTGAACCCGGAGAGTGCGGGGCAGCTTCAGACGGACCACAGAGGGGTTAATGACTTTGACAATGGGAAAGGGACCAATATACCTGGGGGACAGTTTTTTAGCGTCCGATCTCAAGGGTAGATCCTTGGTAGAGAGCCATACCTGGTCACCGGGGGAGTAGTCCGGAGCAGGGGTGCAATGACGATCCGCCAAGTGCTGGTAACGGCCGGAGGCCCTGAGCAGTGCAGCACGGGCTCGCCACCAAGTCCGACGGCACCGACAGACATGGGCCTGGACAGACGGAACCGGAATGTCTACGTCTTGAGAAGGAAAAAGGGGGGGCTGATGCCGTAAAGGCATTGAAAAGGGGACAACCCAGTAGCAGACGGTGGATAGGGGTTATGGGCATATTCTACCCAGGGAAGTTGTGAGGACCAAGAGGATGGATTGGCAGACACCAGACAGCGGAGGACAGTCTCCAATGCCTGGTTGGCCCTCTCGGCCTGGCCGTTGGTCTGAGGATGGAACCCCGATGACAGGCTGACGGTGGCACCGATGGCAGAGCAGAATGCCTTCCAGACAGCAGAAGTGAACTGGGGGCCACGGTCAGACACTATATCACGGGGAAGACCGTGGACCCGGAAAACCTCCCTGACCAGCAGATCCACAGTCTCTTGGGCCGAAGGCAGTTTAGACAAGGGCAAAAAGTGAGCAAATTTACTGAAGCGATCAACGACAGTCAGTACAATGGTGTTACCGTCGGAGGCGGGCAGACCAGAGACGAAATCCAAGGACAGATGTGACCAGGGACGGTGTGGAACAGGCAGGGGGTGCAGCAGACCGGCACTGGCCCGAGTGGAGGGCTTATTCCGGGCACAAACAGGACAGACAGAAACAAAAGACCCAGTATCCTCTGTCATGGAAGGCCACCAGAACCGCCTGCAGAGGAAGGCTAGGGTACAGGTTACTCCAGGATAGCAGGTAAGTTTGGAAGAGTGAGCCCACTGCAACACACTAGATCTAACAGCGTCTGGAACAAACAAGCGCCCAGGGGGACCGTTACCTGGGTCAGGCTGAGTCTGTTGTGCTGCCATGACCTCCCTTTCAATGTTCCAGGTGACAGCCGCAGCCACAACCACAAAGGTAGAGGGAACGATGGTGTCAGGTTGGAGCTTGGGCTTAGACTCTTCCCCATGCACACGAGACAGAGCATCGGGCTTGGCATTCCTGGAGCCAGGTCTGTACGTCAAAGAAAAATTAAAACGACCAAAAAAGAGTGCCCACCTGGCTTGGCGCACGGTGAGTCGCTTTGCTGACTGGATGTATTCCAGGTTCTTATGGTCAGTCCACACTATAAAAGGAAGCTCAGACCCCTCCAGAAAATGTCGCCATTCCTCCAGTGCCAATTTCACCGCCAGGAGCTCACGATTCCCCACATCATAGTTCCTTTCAGCTGGGGAGAGACGGCGAGACAGGAAGGCACAGGGGTGTGTCTTGCCATCCTCACTGGAGCGCTGAGAAAGGACCGCCCCACCCCAATCTCAGAGGCGTCCACTTCTACAACGAACTGCTTGGTTGGGTCTGGCTGGATGAGGATAGGAGCTGTGGTGAAGCGGTGCTTGAGGGCTTGGAAAGCTGCCTCTGCTACAGGGGTCCACAGGAACGGTCTGGAGGTGGAGGTAAGAGTGGTTAGTGGGGCCGCAACGCGGCTGTAGTTGCGGATGAACCGTCTGTAGAAGTTGGCAAACCCGAGGAACCTCTGAAGCTGCTTACGGCTGGTCGGGCTTGGCCACTCAAGAACCGCTCTGACCTTGGTGGGGTCCATTCTCACCTGCCCATCGGCCACGATGTAGCCCAGGAAGGTGACTGAAGGGGCATGGAATTCGCACTTCTCTGCTTTTACGAAAAGGCGGTTCTCCAGAAGCTGTTGAAGGACTTGGCGGACGTGCATGACATGCTCTGACAGGTCTCTGGAAAAAAATCAGGATATCATCCAGGTAAACAAAAACGAAACGATCCAACATGTCACGTAGGACATCATTGACCAGACTCTGGAAGACCGCTGGGGCATTAGTGAGACCAAACGGCATCACCAGATATTCAAAATGCCCCAGGGGGGTGTTGAAGGCAGTCTTCCATTCATCTCCGTCTCGAACCCGGACCAGGTGGTAAGCATTGCGGAGGTCTAGTTTAGTGAACACTGTGGCTCCCTGGAGAGAATCAAAAGCGGAAGTCATGAGGGGCAGAGGGTACTTATTCTTGACTGTGATGTTATTGAGGCCTCTATAGTCAATACACGGCCGGAGGGTCTTGTCCTTCTTGGCCACAAAAAAGAACCCCGCACCAAGGGGTGATGATGACGGGCGAATAAGACCAGCAGCCAAGGAGTCCTTGATGTACCTCTCCATGGACTCCCGCTCAGGCTTGGAGAGGCTATATAGGCGGCTGCTGGGGAGGGGAGCGCCCGGCAGCAGGTCAATAGCGCAATCATAGGGGCGATGAGGAGGCAGGGAGAGAGCTTGCTGCTTGTTGAATACGGCTTGGAGGTCATGGTACTCTGGAGGCACCAGTGACAGGTCAGAGGTCTCAGAGCTTGACACCTGACAGGGGACAGACCGAGGCAGAGCAGACTGGAGGCATATGGCATGACAGACGGACTCCAACTTGAAATTCTGGCCGATGACCAATCAATATGGGGACTATGCTTAACCAGCCAGAGATGACCAAGTATAATGGGAACAAAGGGAGAATTGATAACGAAAAAACTTAACTCCTCTTGATGGTTTCCCGACAACAGGAGGCGCACAGGCTCGGTCTTAGAGGTTATCCGGGCCAGGAGACGCCCATCCAGGGCATTAGCTTCAATAGGCAGGTCCAGACTCACAGTGGCAAGACCTAACTGCTTCACAACACTTGCATCCAAAAAGCTTTCATCAGCTCCAGAGTCAATTAAAGCCAAAAGTTTAGTGGACTGACCTTTAAAACTGATGGTAGCTTGCAACTGGGTACGTGGACGAGGAGACAGAGGGCAGACAGTTGGGCTCACGAGGAGCCTGCTAGTTTGACGGAACGGTGAGGGCAGGAGGCGAGAAAGTGACCAGGCTGACCACAATACAATCAGCTGTTCTCAGTGATGCGGCATTGACGCTCCTCCGGGTTGAGCCAGAAGCGGCCGAGTTGCATCGGCTCCGAAGCTGGGGAAGAGTCACACCTCGGGCTTTCTCGGAGGACGGCAACCTCAGTCGAGCGAGCTCGGCCCCCAGAGTTTGGAGGTGTGGCCCATGGTAAGTTGTTGTGACCAGGAAAGCGGCATGTCCTCTCTCGCCTCCGCTCCTGGAGACGGTTGTCCACACGAATGGCCAGGGTAACCAATTCCTCCAACCCTCCAGGCTCAGGGTAGGAAACCAATTCGTCCTTTATGGATTCGCTTAGCCCGTTGGAAAAGCCGGCCTGGAGGGACTCGTTGTTCCATCCGCTCTCCGCTGATAGCGTACGGAACTCAACTGAGTAGTCAGCGACGCTGCGGGAACCCTGGCGGAGAGAGATCAGTCTTTTTGACGCATCCTTTCCCCGCACGGGATGATCAAAAACCTGGCGAAAAGCAGTGGTGAACTCAGCATAGGATGAGGAAGTGGAGGCCCGCATCTCCCACACCGCTGTAGCCCAATCCAGGGCGCTTCCCCGGAGAAGACCCGTGATGTAAGCGACTTTGGCTCCATCCGTGGAATATGACTGGGGCTGCTGGTTAAACATAATCTCACACTGCATCAAAAAAGGGCGACAAAGTCCAAAATCTCCATCATACTTATCGGGCGGGGCAACCCATGGTTCCTTAGCCGAAGTTGATGGCGCTGGGGGTGGCGGAGCTGGAGGGGCGGATCCCGGGCTAGCGGAGGCACTAAGTTGGGTCTGGATTCCGGAGATCTTTGAGCTGAGCCCACGGAGGGCGTCAGCCATCCCCTGTAGCACCTGGCTGTGCTGGCCGAGGACCGATTCCTGGTTGGCTACAGCCTGGCAGACCGTGGCCAGGTCTGTGGTGGAATGGTCTGCTGGGTCCATAGTGGCTGGAACATACTGTCATGTATCGGGAAAGAACCCAAAAGCAGACGGGACAACCAGGTAAGGGAAGAATCCAGTCTTCATTGAAGTGACCGATCTCGGGGGTAGAGCAGGAGGTGGCTCTGTGGCAGGTAGGCAGGCAGGCAGAAGTCCATGAATGGCGATGTTCCAGCGAAGACTGGTCCACAGTGGAGGCCTTTTAAGGGTGAGGGCGATTGCTTGATGGCCAGCTGGCGTGCCGGGGTGAAGGAGGGGGCAGCAGGTGTCAGCTGGTGTAGCAGGTGTCAGCTGGTGTGCCGGGGTGAAGGAGGGGGCAGCAGGTGTCAGCTGGAGTAGCAGGTGTCAGCTGGAGTAGCAGGTGTCAGCTGGTGTAGCAGGTGTCAGCTGGTGTAGCAGGTGTCAAGGGTGATCGCTTTGATGTCAAGGGCGAGGGGCTGTGACATTAACAGGGGGTTGGCAGGCAACCTTTACTATCAAAATAGGCATTTTTGGCCAAAAAAAAAAATCTGTCTGGAGCTGCAAAATATATTGAGCCTTATAATGAAGGTAACACAGCCTATTAAGTCTAAATTAGCCCATCAACGTGACTAACAGGTCTACAAAGTAAAGTTTTACCACATGTGGCTCATCTGCAGTGGACAATTTATGATTATTTGGTACTTTAACGTTGCATTTCCCTTACAATATTGCCATTTTTGTTGCATCTATGAAATTACAGAACTGCAATAAAGAAAAAAACGGTTTACCTTTTTTGTTATTTTTATTAGGGGGCGCTATTACTACCCAAACCCAAAACTGAACGAAAGTCCAGTTGAGTGTGAGGTAATCCTCTCCTCTCCTCGGCTACGTGTCACCCATCACACCTGAGCATCGCACACAACAGCTGAGGGTCGCTCGCTTCCTGACAAACTCACAACCTGCTACAACAGATACTTTGTTGCCAAGCGAGAGGCTGTTAAAGGACTCGCTCCCCTTTTGTGTTGGTGAACGTCACTGCAGGTCTGACAGGGCTGTGCTGCAGCCTCTCATGTGAGGGGGAGGGATATTTGGTCTAACAGGGCTGTGCTGCAGCCTCTCATGTGAGGCGGAGGGATATTTGTATGATGTTCACGGGTGAGGCGGGGAGACTCCAGACAAACCACCGCCAGCTGACCGTAGACGTAGGCTATGACGCACCCCCCCGCCTTTTTCTCCCCAATTTTATCTGACTAATTACCCCACTCTTCCAAGCCGTCCCTTGTCGCTGCTCCACCCCCTCTGCCAATCCGGGGAGGGCTGCAGACTACCACATGCCTCCTCCGGTACATGTGGAGTCACCAGCCGCTTCTTCTCACCTGACAGTGAGGAGTTTCACCAGGGGGATGTAGCACATGGGAGGATCATGCTACCCCCGAACGACCAGAGGAGGTGCTACTGCAGCGACCAGGACACATACCCACATCCGGCGTCCCACCCGCAGACACGGCCAATTGTGTCTGTAAGGACGTCCAACCAAGCCAGGGGTAACACAGGGATTCGAACCGGCGATCCCTGTGTTGGTAGGCAACGGACTAGACCACTATGCTACCCGGACGCCCTATGACGCACATTTTAGTTGATGAAATGTTACATTTTTCTATTCAGTGTGGAGAAGGCAAGAATCACTAAGCCTACAACAATGATAAATGAAATTAAAATATTAAAAAAATAGCCGTTATTCATTTCCATATAATTTTTTGTCAAAGCCACAGGGAGCCACCGGAGAGGGCCGAAAGAGACGCATGCAGCTCCGCAGCCACAGCTTGCCGACCCCTCTCTCACCCCCCCCCCACACACACACACACAGCCATTTTATCCTCTCATCAGTTATCATCCAGCTAATTAACTAGCCAAACAACGATAGTGCCGGGTTCAAGAAGACAGCTCCTTAATGAGAGAGCCACTAATCTCTGCGACCCGCAGCCTGTCAACACCCGCGATGCTGCAAAAACACTCCCGCGCTCCACTGCACCCCCGTTTTCAACATCCACCTCCTCTTACGGACGAGAGGGACACGCCTGCCCTTTCCCCTCCACTCCTCCGCTGAACCCCTGCCACTCCATCTCCGGTCCGGCGCCCCCCAGAGGAAAACGCCTCCCCGGCTTTGAGTCATCAGACGTTACGAGGAATTAAATGCTAATTAGTCGGTTAAGACACACCAGAGGTTCTGCGTTACAACAAGCTAATTTGGTTTTAATGTGGAGCGCCGGAGAGAGAAGCGCCTGCGGGGCTAATGCGGGGTAGATTTAGGGGAAATGTACGAAGGGGGACTTGCTAACACAGTAAATGCTACATTATGTAAATGCACATTGAACGGGTCTGGATTTACATATGTTAGCAGGCATCAGGGGATTTTGGGAGGGGGAGCGCCATCGTTGCTGTTTGGGTTATTTTTAATTCTCTTTTTTTGTTCAGGTGACGTATATACAAGACCATGTTATTGTAAACTCAGTGGAAATTGTCAAAACCTGTGACTTGGGTTCGAAGGGTTTGTGACTTGGGTTCGAAGGAGACTCTCTGAGAGAAAAGTCCCACGTGACGGCTGATCGTTTACATCTGCGGAATATCGAGCCAAGCTGTGGCACGCTCTTAAGTTGTTCATCTCTGAAGCATACATCATTAATTTGCATAATTTTCCCATTTTGTTGTGATTTTCTTTTTTTTATAGCCAGATTTCCTTTCAAGAGAATTCAATTTGTGTTAATATTGTAGCGATTTCAGGGGGGGAGCCGGGAAGCGAACCCAGGGCGCTAACCAGTCAACTAAAGGGTCAACCCGCTAGCCAAGGGCTAGCAAGTCTAGTCATCCGTGGCCGTTACGATATTGTGCATTCCATCGCTTTGTGAGAGTATCTGAAAAAATTAGTACACTTTTGCTACATATCGATGCAGAATACACACCGGTTATCAAACAGCAGACATGCGGACACCCATGGAAAAAGGCCGCGGAAGGGGGCATCCCTGTCTCTCTCTTTCCCGTCTCTTTATGTCCCGTCTCTCTCCCTTCCTCCATCTCTCTGCTTCCATGGAGCCGTCTCCCCCTGCTGCTCCCCTCCTTTCTGCTCCAGCCCTCCTCTCTTGCTTTCTATGTCACTGTCATTTCTCTCTCTCACCTCCTCTCCCTCTACCTCACGCCATTTCTGCCCCCCCTTTTATGTGAGCGTCCATCTCATCAGCGGTTTACACAACACAAAAAAACTGTCTATCTTTTGTTTATCGCCGTCTCTGTGTCTATCTCTTGTATATATCTCTGACACAGACACACACACACACACACACACACAGAACACACACACACACACACACACACACACACACACACACACACACACACACACACACGGACACACACAGCAGTGTGTGGGCAGGGGTAATTGTACAACTGGGACAAAGACAAAGTGTGTCTGAGTTTCAGGGAGGCCACACGATCACTCTGTGTGTGTGTGTGTGTGTGTGTGTGTGTGTGTGTGTGTGTGTGTGTGTGTGTGTGTGTGTGTGTGTGTGTGTGTGTGTGTGAGAGAGAGAGTGTGTGTGTGTGTGTGTCACCAGTACCAGGGCAAATTAAACTGCAGTCTGGCCGACTCGTTTTTTCCTCCACTGTCCTCAGAAAACCTCAAGAATGGTCTCCTGTACAGTGAGCTGAGCGGGACAGCTGTTCATAACGTTACTGTTCCCTCATTTTAATAACACAACAGGAAGGTAAACTGCACAGTGCTCCCTGAAATACACCATGTTACCAGACTCCACACTCCAAAAGCTGACAAATAAAAGACAGAAGAAATGAAAGCCACTTTATATCGTCACTAGTAAATGACCCGCAACCAAGTTGCGGTGATCATGACGTTTATTAGCTATCCACCCGTCTAAATCTCCCTCCTCTTCATCCTGCCAGCTAACCGCCTTCTCCCTGCCCCTAAACCCCCCCACTCCAACTCCCTCCCCCCAAGCGCTCAGAATCCCTTGAAATGCCGAGAAAAGTGGTTTTTAGCCATTTTTAGAACATGCATATTTTGCATAATTATGCATAATTATTATAATTATATTGTAATGTTCTGCTATTTTTCTGGTCCTCTCTGGAACAATACCTACCACCTCCAAAAGAAATTAGGATCATAAATGCTTTAGTTTTCGGTCCCGCTATCTACACTAACACACACACACACACACACTAACAGTACACACACACATTCCGAAAATATATGAGTAGAAGGTGCGAAAGTACCCACACCTGTATGACACGTCACAGAGAGGATGCATACCACCGTCTCTTCAGTTTATTGTCTTGTTGAGCCAGCAGGCAAGAGCATCTCTTCCTCGTCGTCAGTGTCGGACGCCATGACAGAAGAGTGTAAACAACACGCAAGCATTGTGGGTAATGTAGGGTTTCCCGGACAGTTTTACAGGAAACTACAACGCGGAAGTGCGCTCGACTATGGAGGCCCAAATGACTGCGGACATTCCTCGTGGAGTCCGCTCCGCGTACGTTCTGCCCGAGTATGTTTGGGCCTTTAAATCTGATTCATCAGATAAGACACTCGGACACTTCCACGCGCGCAACAGCTGACACCTTTATTGTTCGTCAGACCCGCCAAAACCCGAACCGCCCGCACGCGCTGATTTACATTCAAAAACAGAAAACTTTATTGAGTTCACTTGACGTGACAGCCGCCATATACGCCCGTGCTCGACCCATGCAAATGCGACTCTGACGTTGTGGCTTATTTCATGGACGCTTTCTATTTCCAACGCCGCTCGCTGTCTCCGACCGCCATCCAGCAACCCGTTAAGAACGCGAGGTTTGTGCGAACGGCGGAAAGAGCCGAGGCGTGACGTAGCCAGAGCCCGCCATCTTGTTGAACTGCTCAGGATTCTGAAGGGATTCCACATATTTTATGCATATTCCGCATATTATGCATATTTTTAATGTTCTGCTATTTTTATAGGTGCCCCTGATCATCCCCGATAACCTCCAAAAAGAATCAAGGCCCCAAGTGCTTTAGTTTGGCCGTTTATAGACTCCCACACAGACACACACCAGACACACATTGTGAAAATACGGGAGTCGATTGTACAGAACACAATGAATGTGTTCTCTGCATGTAACACATCCTATTGTATAGCAGCAGGGGGCAGCTGCAGCGCCCTGGGGACCTCCTCCAGTTCTTCTCTCCACTGCCTTGCTCCGGGGCACAGGCAGGAGTATTAACCCTAACATACATGTCCTTTTGATGGCGGGGGGAAACCGGAGCACTCAGAGGAAACCCATGCAGACACGGGGAGAAACTCCACACAGAAAGGACCTGGGACAGCCTGGGGTTCGAACCCAGGTCCTGTGAGGTAACAGTGCTAACCACTGGGCCACCATGCCTCTTCAAAAAGTTCACTCACAACGAATAACAGAGGAATGGCATTAATTTTCAAAGGGGTGAGCACTCAGTCATGTGAGTTTTTGTTTAAAATCTGGAGAAATCTGGAGACAACTTTAAATGACCTTAAAAGTGAAAAGTTATATATATATAACTTTTATATATCACACCCAGATGCCTCATCTCAACCTCACTTCAGCTCCTCATATCTTCCAAACATTTTCTTTTGTTTTCTCAGACTGAATAGAATGTCTAAAGGACATTATGGAGTAGCCCCCCCCCACCCCCCACCCACCCCCCACTCCAGTATCAGCGGGGCTCCACCATTTTCATGTCTTTGAATGATGCTCAAAAAAGCAGACCATTTTGGGGGGAAGTTTTAACTCAGAGAACAGATAGGAAAGGGGGTGTCTGGTAGGGATGTTCACTGTGCATGGCAACGTTCATGCTCAGTTTTGCATGTGTGTGGTCAAGTTATTTTTGCTGGAAAAAAATGACACCGATGGGCAAAGACACACCCACATAGCGGTCCAAAGTTGGGCAGATTCATTTTGTAATCTCTCCTGATATTTCCAACCCCGTGGGGAGTTGTGTCCATTGTTATGGTAATGCTATATCTGCCCATGTTGTTATACACTGGTGTATTCTATGCATTGGATGATAAATCCATGCAATCTGTCATTTGTCGGGCTCAAATCCCTACAGTCAGGAAAGTGACGCTGCAGAGGTGAGATGCAGATTTACAAGCTCCATCTAGATCAGCAGTTCAGAAACTTCTTTTTCAGCCCATGAGCCAAAAGCAAAAACTATTTCCCTGCGACTCAAACCCAGGAAAACAAAATTGTCATTTATTTGCAGGACCAAGTCGAGAGGACCAAGTAGGTATACTACCCTATTTTAGACACCAGGGTCTCGAGAACAAAAAAAAGTAAAATCAAATGCGTCTTCTTTTTTTGTTTCCTGCCTTGCCAGTCCTTCAGTCAGGCTTCCTCCCTCTCCTTTTCTTCCTTCTCACCGTTTTTTCTCTTTTTTTTTCTTCCTAATTTGCCTCATCTTCCTCTTTCTCTGATGGGTCATGAATATTCATGCAAGTGCTTATTTGCATTGCTTGCTCCTGAAAGGGGCAGCGGACACAAAGGTGATAGCCATCAGACTCGGAAAGCGGAGGTGTTTGTGGGAGAGAGAGAGAGAGAGAGATGAAGATGAGGCAAGAAAGAAAAATAAAATCAGAGAAAAAATGAGGAGGGAAATGGAAACTGACATAAAAGGAACAAAAGCCAGATCCGTCCTGCCCTTACCTCAGTGTGAACTGCTCTACATTCGAATCTGTCTTCATGAAGACTCCAAAGGCCACTGTCTTGCCAAGCTGAACTGGACTGACCGGCACCAGGACCTCCACATTCTCATCCAGTCTCAGCCTTTGTCCTTTGGCTGACACTGGGCCAACAGTCAGCATGACGGTACCAGCCTTCTGCATGTCCTGAAGACCCCCATCCACAAAAGAGCCCCACTGCCGCCCTAGCCCTGCATCCAGGCCCCCGACAAGAGGTCCGCTGTTTGCGCTCTGACCCCTCCACGGCTCATTAACAACGGGAGGACACTCCTGACCAGCCCCCTCCAGTGGTATGATGGAATAATAAACGTCCACCGATGGTAGAGTTATTTCCGGGGGTCTTTTTCTGACTTGAGGCGGAACGAACCAAGCTGGGGGGAGCTCCAGGCGAACGACGCAGATACCAGGGACACCCACAAGTCGGCAACCCGTGGATGGTCCCGCCTCGCTGGAGTCGCGGATGGCGACGGCCCTGACGCAGGGGAGGAGGGCCGGAGGAGGGGGGTCCGGCTCGTCCCAACGCCGCCCTGCTAGGTAGAATAAGACCTGGGGAAAATGACAGCGATAGATAGATAGATAGATAGATAGATAGATAGATAGATAGATAGATAGATAGATAGATAGATAGATAGATAGATAGATAGATAGATAAGAAATAATAAACAAATGAAACAATATCTAGAAAAATAGGAACATGGAGAACAATAACACACAATAATAATAAACTGAATACAAAAAGAAAAATAGTTGGTAGACAAAAGAGACATGCTGGCATTTTGATGAGGAGTGAAATATTAAAGAAAATCACAGCTTCCTGGATGGTTCCCATTCTGAGAAAAAAAAATACACCTGTATACAAACTTAAAATACACAGTAAAAGTGATTTGTGTCAATGGCAGTACAAGTAGAGTAAGTACAGCACAATGAGAGTGCCAAGTACCAGTACCCCAAGTTGGGGTACTGGTACTGTATAGCCTTAAATCACAGTTACTGTCCCAGAGTGCTTTACATCCATTCAAAGAAAAGACAGGTAGAGTAGATGACAATGTCCTCCATCCCAACACTCTCATTTCTCATTCCTTACCTGTATCCACGGGCGTGTCGACCCCACTTTGGGCATCACCATGTGACCTTTGACCTTCCAGTTTAGGGTCACCTGATTAGGCGTTACTAGTAGATGCGGGGGAGGGCCCTGAAGCAGCTCCGCCGGGATTGGCTGCTCCACGCTCAGGTTGCCGTAGCTGCAGTTGACGGAAGGCACGGCGGGCGGCGCGCCGACGCCGGCCTCCAGCTGATGGAGGAAGAAGGGCTCCACGCGGGACGACAGGCTCCCGTTCCGCATGACCTCCTGACTGGCCTCCCGCAGGAAATAGGCAGAATCGGTGCCGACGAGCTGGCACTGGACAGGGAGGTAGGTCGGTAGCGAGGAGGAGAAGCGCGCTTGGGAGGCATCTAGTCCTCCCCCTGTCCCTCCTCCGCCTGCTCCCGCTCGGCTGTCAGACACTGAGGGGAGGAAGTGGGAGATGAGGAGTGGATAGGAGAGAGGAAAGTAGACAGAGCAGAGAAGAAAAATGAATAATATGCAGACAGCCTCTCCCAGACAGACCCTGACATTAACCTGCGAAATATAATGTTTAATGTCAACACAAATACACACACACACACACATACACACACACACACACACACACACACACACACACACACACACACACACACTACTATACTTTGTCTCATACATAAATTCCCACATAATACACCAATACAGAATACTGATGCCTATCATATAGCAAGATGCAATGTGCGTCTGATGCATACAGGCGTAAAATAACACAACACATTAACTGTGCAGTTGTTCACAGGCCACATGAGACCACACAAGCGCATCACTTTTGGGTTTTCATGGGGATCTGCATGAATGCAGATCTTGTTTGTTTGTTTTTTTTCTTCCCCATTGGAAATGCATTACACTGGTCTATATAAAAAATGACTCATTGTACTTTAACAACAAATTTCCATATATATGCGTGACATTTTTATTCATTTACTATTGAATTTACATTTGAGGGGGACTGGGTGTCTCGTGTCCCCGGCGCTGTGGCATGCTGCCTCAGTTCAGTACATGGCGTCTGGAAGTTTCAGTGGTTTAAAACAGCGTTTCCCAACCCAGTCCTCAAGGAACCCCCTATCCTGCAGATTTTCATTGTAACCCTGCATAGGTAGCCCTGCTTGTACTTACTCAACCAATCATCTCACAGCACTTAATTATGCAAGGAGTGCAACATCTGACATAATTAATTGCTGATTGGTTGAATAACTACAAACAGGTACCTATTCAGGGCTGAAAAGAAAATCTGCAGGACAGGGGGTCCTTGAGGACTGGGTTGGGAAACACTGGTTTAAAAGACTCAGAAGTCAGGGCTCGGAACTTGGGTGTGTCCAGCAGCCATCCATCCATCCATCCATCCATCCATCCATCCATCCATCCATCCATCCATCCATCCATCCATCCTTTCATTCATCTTCAGCCGCTTCTCCGGGGTCGAGTCGCGGTGGCAGAAAGCTAAGTAGGGCACTCCAGACATCCCTCTCCCCAGCAACGCCCTCCAGCTCCTCCTGGGGGATCCCAAGGCGTTCCCAGGACAGATTGGACATGTAGTCCCTCCAGCGAGTTCTGGGTCTACCCCGGGATCTCCTCCCAGTTGGACGTGCCCGAAAAAACCTCCAAAGGAAGGCGCCCAAGAGGCATCCTAATCAGACGCCCAAACCACCTCAACTGGCTCCTTTCGACGCGAAGGAGCAGTGGCTCTAGTCCGAGCTCCCTCCAGATGTCCGAGCTCCTCACCCTATCTCTAAGGCTGAGCCCAGACACCCTACGGAGAAAACTCATTTCAGCCGCTCGTGTCCGCGATCTCACCCTTTCAGTCGCTACCCAAAGCTCATGATCATAGCTGAGGGTTGGAACGAAGACTGACTGGTAAACTGAGAGCTTTGCCTTCCGGCTCAGCTCCCTCTTCACCACAACGGTCCAGTACAACGTCTGCATTACTGCTGATGCTGCACCAATCCACCTGTCAATCTCCTGCTCCATCCTACCCTCACTCGTGAACAAGACCCCGAGATACTTGAACTTCTTCACCTGAGGCAGCAGCAGCCACTATGAGTCTACTAAGTTGTCCATCTTTACCCACAATGCTGATGCACTTGCTCCCTCACTGGACGTTTTGCAGGATGCAACCTGCCAGGGCCGGGGGTTCAATCCCAGTGAAGCAGTGGCAAGGCATTAACACTATAGCAGTATTATGTTTCAGTACCTGCTGGGCTCATTGGGAGGAATCTGGCATGGACACAGCCCGGGTTAGGGGTTTTATTCCTCGTGTAAGTCAGTTATTAGGACATCAGTTAGCAGCAGCACCAGGGAGAAGGTCCATTCCCTGTGCAGGGAAATGGCAGAGAACTACAGCAGTCAGGGTTAGGGTTCAATTCCCAGACACTGTGTGCAGTGATCCAGAGTATGGCCCTGCCAGGGTCACTGGTTTAACTCCCTGAGAGTCTGAATTTATGGCACTGGGAGGTGCTCTGACAATAAATAAATAAATAAATACAATGATGTAGAATAGCTGGTTTGAAGTGTGTGTACATTCATGGAAATGTTGGTGAATGTGCATGAATATGTGGTGTGTGTGTGTGTGTGTGTGTGTGTGTGTGTGTTTCTCTGTGTATGTGTGTGTGCATATTTTTGTGTGGGCTTGTTTTGTGTGTGTGTTTGTACATGTGTGTGTGTTTCTGTGTGTGTGTTTCTCGGTGTGCATGTTTTGTGTGAGTATGTGTATGTGCAGGGGTGAATGTAAGCGCATGTGTGCATATGTATGTTTGCGTGTGCGCGTGTGTGTGGGTATGTGTATGTGTTAACATGTGTGAATGTGTGCATGTGTGTGTCTCTCTGTGTATGCTTGTTTTGTGTGTGTGCATGCGTTCGTGCATGTGTGTGCGTGTGTGTGTGTGTGTGTGTGTGTGTGTGTGTGTGTGTGTGTGTGTGTGTGTGTGTGTGTGTTCTCCTAGAGTAGTGGAGTGTGAACATATAATGAGAGGGAGACACAGTGTGGGGGTGTCTGGGACAAGACACACCGACGCGACTTCACACAGCACAGTAGCAGGAAACAACACACACCTGAACCACACAGCATCACACAACCCAACAGGGCTGGTGCTTCTGTGTGTGGTCACGCAGAGCAAGTCACACGGAGAGAGAGACCGGCCAAAAAGAAAGAGAGACTGGAAACGAGAGCGAGAGAGAAATAGCAAGAAGAGAGGAGGGAGAGGGAGGAGGTATCCAAACAGAGAGGAAGTTGGGAAGGAAATAGAGAGGGGGAGTGGGAGAACTAAGGAGAAGGAGGGATAGAGAGCAAAGACAACGGTCTAATGAGGGGAGAGAGTGAGAAAGAGAGAGAGAAAGCGAGAGAGAGAGTGAGTGAGTAAGTGAGTGAGTGAGTGAGAGAGTGTGAGTGAGAGTGAGTGAGTGAGAGACAGAGCAAGTGAGAGAGACAGAAGAGAAAGTGAGCGAGAGGGAGCGCGAGAGAGAGAAAGAGAGAAAGAGGAGAGAAAAGGATAAAAAAACAAGGTAGAATGAGCGGTCGAGCAAAGTATGACAGGTGGCCGTGTTAAAGTTGGGCGAGATACTGAGTAGGTTGTAGCATGATATATGATATATATGATTAATATGATATATATGATATACATAAATGATAGATAGATAGATAGATAGATAGATAGATAGATAGATAGCATGTGTGTGTGTGTGTGTGTGTTAGTGTGTGTGTGTGTGTGTGTGTGTATATATATATAATGTGGCCTGGTCAGGTGCCATGTGTTCAACCAGCAGATTCAGAGGAACAGGACTGGGGAACTAAATGAAATTCTTCAAAACGTGTTTATTCTAACATGGTTAATGTTTCTATGAACCAGTCCTGATGTGACTCTGATGCGTCTGTCCTGCCTGTCTGGTCCAGATCTGCTCAGCCTGGAGGTCAGGAGCCTGCACAGGCTGAGGGACCTTCTGAGATGAGACAGTGGGACACACAGTAGACCTGCCAGCCATGATGACAAGCGGCTCCTTTCTGAAACATGGTGGGTGAGGCGGCACAGCTCGGCTGTCCATTACATATAATGGCCGTATAACACTGGAGGAACAAAAATAAATAAATAAATAAATTGCTGTGACGGCCCTGTGATGGCCTGGAGGCCTGTCCAGGGTGTCTCCCCACCTGCCGCCCAGTGACTGCTGGGATAGGCTCCAGCATCCCGCAAACCCAATTGGGATAAGCAGTTTGAATAATGGATGGATGGGTCTGGATCCGTTTTTTCAGTTTTTTTTGGGGGGGGGGGGGGATTTTACCCAGAATCAGCTATAGGTGGACAGTCTTTAATGCTGGCATGTCCAAGGGCTTCTGTCCACAGACAGGTCACACGTGCAAAATTGAGCATGAACATTACCACACACAGTAAACATCCCAACTACACTTCTCCTTCCCAATCTGTTCTCCGAGTCAGAACTGTCCTTCAGAAGGGTCTGATCCCCCCCCCCTTTCTCCCCAATTGTACCCGGCCAATTACCCCACGCTACCAAGCCATCCCGGTCACTGCTCCACCCCCTCTGCCGATCCAGGGAGGGCTGCAGACTACCACATGCCTCCTCCCGTACATGTGGAGTCACCTGCCGCTTCTTTTCACCTGACAGTGAGGAGTTTCACCAGGGGGACGTAGCACATGGGAGGATCAGGCTATTTCCCCCAGTTCCCCCTCCCTCCTGAACAGGCACCCCCGACCCACCAGAGGGGGAGCTATTGCAGCGACCAGGACACATACCCACAATCCGGTTTCCCCTCTGCAGACACGGCCAATTGTGTCTGCAGGGACGTCCGACCAAGCCGGAGGCAACAGGGGGACTCGAACCGGCGATCCCCGTGTTGGTAGGCAACGGAATAGACCACCACGCCACCCGGATGCCCAGGACTGCCCCCACTCTTACGAAAGAATATCTTGATCGCTCATCACCTACACCGTTCTTTTTTACTCAAGAGAGGAGAAACCCAGCCTTAAAGACTTATGTGTCATTACATATCTGTAGTCGTAACAACTGTATTGATTAAAGGGATAATCCCCACATGTTTCATATAAATGAATGTTGGTTTGGTTACCATTTATCACCAACTCCAGCCCAACAGTAACGATTCAGCTCCGTCTGAGCCTTTGCTTCTTGGAAGTGTTTGCAGTTTAATTAGCGGTGTCAGCGCGATACTTTGTAGCAAAAAATTTCAAGCTGTGCACGTGAACCACCAAGAGAACCGACACGTTTTATGACAGACAGCCGTGCTGGTCCACCAGACAGGAGAAGGCGGGACTTCCTCTCTGGTGGACCAACCAGACAGGGTCCCAGTGTGTGTGTGTGTGTGTGTGTGTGTGTGTGTGTGTGTGTGTGTGTGTGTGTGTGTGTGTGTGTGTGTGTGTGTGTTGCTCCCTGCAGGAGTCCATTGTGAAGCATATGTCCGAATCCCAGAGAGGGACCTACAACAGCTGACACACCCACACCCCACACACACACACACACACACACACACACACACAAAATACACAAATGACACACACAAATTGCAATTTAAAATTGAAAAAATGTAAAAAAAAATGTAAAAAATGTGTAAAAAATGTAAAAATGCAACAACAAAAAAATACACAACATAATGTAAGCAAGAGACAACACACTGTGTAGCATTACAATAAAACACACTGCAAACACACACATTCATACACCTGCACATTCACAGACTCATAGTAAGTAGCTAACCACAGTTTTCTAGCTTTGTGCATCATGGACTGCCCCCAAACATTACCAATTATTTAAAAACAATTATTAAAAAACAAAAAAAATCTGAAACAAAAATTACTTCCTGCCTTTCCTCTTTAACTCCGCAGCCGCACTCGGTGCACATCGCTGCGTAAATGTGGAAACGGCTGAAATGCGAAAGGTAAATGCGTTGGAAGTGGAGGGAATGTGTTGGCTTAATGGGTACGAGCAGCGACTCCCAGCCAACAGCCTTTCACCGCGCTTGGCGGTGACATCAGAGGGCCGTGGAAGTCAGCGACAGGCTCTCAGACAGGAAGGCAGGTATGAGCTAGCCTTTCCTCAGGGGGGCGCACACCACTGAACTCATGACTGGGCCGGGAAATATCCCCACATGCCATTGGCTGGCATCAGAACTGGCACAATTTGGCTACCTTGGCACCATCACATTGACAACCGCAACGGGAGTCACTGCACACTGTGTCCTGCTGGACAGGGTGTGTGTGTGTGTGTGTGTGTGTGTGTGTGTGTGTGTGTGTGTACAGGTTTATATGCTTGTGAATATAGTATTATGTGCATGTTAGCCCATGCCAGTTTAAGCATTTGAGTTGGTCTCTGTGCAGCAGGGATGAATTTGTGTGTGTGTGTGTGTGTGTGTGTGTGTGTGTGTGTGTGTGTGTGTGTGTGTGTGAGTGAGCGGGAGCCAGATGTACAGCAGAGTGTTGACAAGGCCCATCTGTGATCTTTCTCTTCACCAAAAATGCCAATCCTGCTCTCCATCCAAACACGCACACACACACACGCACACAGACACACACACACACAGCAAAAATCAAAAGTCAGTGTAGTATGTTGCAGAGGCAGTCAAACAAACAGCAAAGAAGAATAGATGCAGAGGTGTGTGTGTGTGTGTGTGTGTGAGAGAGAGAGAAAGAGAGAGAGAGAGAGAGAGAGAGAGAGAGAGAGAGAGAGAGAGAGAGAGAGAGAGAGAGAGAGAGAGAGAGAGAGAGAGAGAGGGGGATATGTTAATGTTATCAAGGTTACTTGATAGTGTGTTGGCTAAGCTCTTTATACTTAATTATAGAAATCACACACACATACATACACAGGCAAACACAGACGTACACGCACAAGGACACACACACATACACACACATGCACAAGCACACACGCAAACACACTTGTGCATGTGTTTGTGTCTTTGCCAGTGTGTGTATGTGTACAAGGACACACAAACACACGTGCAAAAAAACACAACTCCGCTGGGCCTCCACCGCCTGGGAGAGAAACTACTACTTTCCTTGTGTGCGATTCATATTGTGCGTATTTGTTCCCAGGGTGTGTTGACACATATTTGGACATGTCTGTGTATTCTGATGTGCAGAGGTGCAACTGGCACAAGTGCACCCATGTGCAAGTTGCATGGAAGTGGCAAACCACTGAGGACTGAGAAGATTCCAGCTGCAGCGGCAGCACTACGAGGGTCCATCTATTACAAAAACGTATCTATTAATTTAACAAAAACAAGTAAAAATAGTATTACAAGTTGGAGATGGAATCGTTTCACTTCGCTATACATATATTGTGATGTAAAACAGCAAAAACAACACACGTGTAAATATTCACCTTGACCTTTAGAGAAAAGAGCACCAGCTATTTTTATACGCCACAAATAAATTAGTACACCAGCACGCTCTTGTTGTGCCTGAACTCCTCTTCCTCCCCCGGTGTTCCTCCATCTCTCACTTCTTTCTGGTTATAATTCAGTCGTGTGACAGAGAAACTACAGTCTCCTACAATGGTGGAAGTTGCAAAAGTCCTCTTCTTCATGTTTGACAAAACAGTAAAACAAGTATACTGTAAACCTTAAATCTATTGTTCTAAAACCTGCGTGTTATGAGTTCCCTACAGATAAGCAACACAACTTTTCAAAATACTCCTACTTGAGGATGAAATCAAAGCACAGTGTTGTTCTGTAATGCCCGTGTCTGCATGTTGGAATTAAAAAAAGAAGAGAATTCGGGCCTAAGGCACATTTGGTGAAAAACAAAGGATTGTTTCTCTCTGCCGAGTCAAAGCTTTTATCTGCAGAAATGAAACGTTCTCAATGTGTCGGTGTGAAAAACTGAAGAGCCGGTGTAACGACTGAATTCACACACACACACACACACACTTGCTTGCTGGTAGTCCATCGAGTCCGATGATGACATCCCTCCTCGTTAATGGTGTCTTCTTTGATGACTGTAGAGTCCAATTCTTGATCCACAAGTTTTATTGCACGTTGGCCATATGAAGTCTGAGTTAGTGGGGGCAGGCATGGTTGTGTGTCTCCTTGGTCTTTTCTGTTGTTTTTTCACATTCCTCTCCATTTCCAGCTGTTCTATACCTCTGTGGCAGATCTCCCACCAGTTGGAACGGTTGATGGCAGCTTGCTCCAGTCTCAAGGGATCGATACAACACTTCTTAAGCAACGTTTTTAGCTGGTCTTTGTATTGCTTCTTCTGATCAGACCGGCAGCCCAGATGAAGCTGTCCATACAGGACTTGATGTGGCAGGCACTGTTGAGCATCCTGATGACATGCCCAAGCCAGCGCAGTTGGTGTTCAGTGACCGTGGCTTCTATGCTCTTGCAGTTTGTCCTAACAAGAATCTTGGCATCGGGAACATGGTCACGCCAAGTGATCCCCATGATTCGCTGCAGACACCTTATGTGGAACTGCTCCAGCAACCTTAGGTGGTGGCTGTATGTGACCCAGGCTTCACAGCTGCATAGGAGCGTTGTGATCCAGACAGCTTTGTAAATGGCAATTGTGGTGTGCAGGTGGAGGTTGTTTGTTTTTTTTTCCCCAGAAGACATTACGTCGGAGTTTGCCGAAGGCTACAGAGGCTTGTTTGATTCTATTGTGACATTTGTGATCAGTGTTGCAGCCCTCAGAAAGGACGCTGCCCAGGTATTTGAAAGATGGAACAACTGAGAGTGGTTGTGTTCTATAGTGAAAACAGGCAGAGTGGGTGGGGGGCTGGACCTCCATTGGCGTGGTCACCTCAGTGTTGGTGGTGTTGACTGATAGACCCAGCCTGCTGTAGGCATTTATAATTGCAACAGTCATCAGCATACTGGAGCTCAAGGACCGGCACTACTGACAACTTGTTGGTTGCCTGGAACCTTCAAATGTTGAAGAGGTTTCCATCTAGCCTAAAGTCTATTGTGATCCCACTACTGCCTTCCAGATCTTTACGAAAAAGCTTTGTGACACAGAAGAGGAAAATGTTGAAGAGTACTGGTGCCAGCACACACCCCTGTCCCACTCCAGTGCATACATTAAAGGGTCCCGATTCCTGTCCTCCTACAGCCACCTGTGCCACCATGCCATCATGGAAGTGTGACAGAATGTTCACAAATTTGCTCAGACAGCCAAACTTTCTCAGGATTTTCCAAAGTAGTGCTCGATTCAGTATCAAAAGCTTTGGAGAGGTCGACAAAAGCCATGAAAAGGTCCTGATGTTGTTCACGACACTTTTCTTGTGGCTGTGTTAAAAAATCATATCCATAGTACTTCTGTTCTTCCTGAAACCACACTGTGACTCTGGCAGCACATGTTCTGTCAAGTTCTTCACCATCCTGCATAGGATTACCTTTGCTAGGATCTTGCCTGCAACAGCTCACAGGGATATGCTGTGACTGTTGCCACAGATGGACCCCCGTTTTTGTACAGGGTGACAATTTTAGCATCCCTCCATTATTGATGGACACTCTTCTGGTCCCAGACCTGCAGTATGTACTGATAGATCATTCTGGTGCACAAGTATTCCCCTTGTTTTAGGAGTTCTGCTGAGATACCATCACTTCCTGGGGACGTATTGTTCTAGAGGGAGTTGATGTCTGTAAGTACTTCTTGAAAAGCTGGCGAGTGGTCAAAGTCTGAGATGGGCAGACAAATTGGCAGCTCTTCCAAGATGCATTGGTCGGTTGGTGAGTGTTGGTTAAGGAGGGCTTCAAAATGTTCAGCCCACCTTGCCAGGATCCACTTTTGGTCTTTCAGGGTTGTCAGTCCATCCGCTGATTTTAAGGGTGTGATAGAGCAGTTCCTAGGGACCATATATAGTCTTTATAGAGTTGTAGAAATTGTGCATATCATTTCTGTCAGTATATGATTGAATCTCATGAGCTTTGTTCATCCACCATGTATTTTGCAGAGTGTGCAAGGTTGTTTGTACCTCCTTACATGTTATTTGCCACTGCTGCTGAAAGATGGCGGATGCAGTTGGGGTTAGCCCTGTGAACTATCACATCCTTGCTGGAAACCATGCATAGGGCAAGATGCATGGTTTCCAGCAGGGATGTGATGGTGTTAGAGTTCTCGTCAAGCCAGCCCTGATGTTTTCTGGCTTTGTAGCCTATAGAGTCGACCGCAGCTTGATCTAGCAATGAGGTTAAGAAGATCAATTTCTGATCCATGGAATTGTCAGAACTCAGAATGGCCTCAAACTCTAGTGCAATCATGTCTACAGAGCGACGGAACTCATTCCGTGCTGGGGCTGACTTCAATTTAGCACAGTTCAATTGCTTTTTAGGGGTTTCTTGAGGCACTTTTGGGGGTTGCACTTTGATGTGGAGCTTGGTCATGATCAGGCGGTGATCTGTCCAGCATCCTGCACCTTTCTTGGCCTGGGACAGCAAGACATCACTAGTGTCAATACGTCTGGTTATGATGTATTCAATTAGGCGCCAGTGTTTAGATCATGGGTGCAACCAGGATGTTTTGTATTTGGTCTTCTGAAGAAACAGTGTGTTTGTAATGGTGAGTGTTAGCAACCTCAGACCATTTGCATTAACCTGACCAACTCCATGCCTACCCAACACTCCACTCCATATACCATTGTTATTTCCTACCCTAGCATTAAAGTATCCAAGAAGAAGGATCTTGTCCTATTTTGGGATACAATGAAGGGCCTCATCTAGTTGCTGTTGGAAGCTGTCCTTCACGCCATTATCAAATGGCAGTGTTGACGCATATGCACTTAACAAAGTGGCATAGTGTGCATTTGCTAGGGGGATACAGAGGGTAATTAGCCTCTCGCTTAGTCCGGTGGGTGTTTCAGTGAGGCTGGGTAGAATGCTGTTTTTTACTGCCAGTCCAACACCATGCTGATGTTGTCCGCCAGCGGGATAGCTTCTCCAGAAAAGGGTACACCCTCCTCCTTTCTCACTCAGGGAGCCTTCATCCAGGAGCCTAGTTTTGCTGAGAGCAAATCAGCGTGGTCCTTCGGTGTGGTCTGTTGCCATCATTATCAAGGAGAGTTCTAACATTCCATTTTGCCAATTTGAACGGGATAATTTTCTTGTTTTTACCGCAGGATGGAATCCTCGGTAGGTGCGGTAACCTACCCAGGAGGTTAGTTGAGTGGACAAATTTTAGGCCACCTTTTCTTAGCCCCATCCCCAATTGGTGTGAGCCGTGTGGTCCCTAAATAGGGCTGCTCAGTCACATGAGGGTCTGCCAAAAGCAGCTCCCACTCAATCCCAACTGCTGTCGACCATATACCCTGTGCTGCTGATGTGCAGGGCTCTGGCTAGGAGCTCCCAGGCCATTATATCCTGCTCCCGTCGCCAGACATCCCAAAGCCACCAGACTTCAACCACATGTAAAGCCAGGTATTGTACACCATGGTCAGAGACCTACACAAGGAGGTTCTTAAGAGTACCACAGGGGTGCACAGTCCTCAGCAGCAATGTCTTTGCCATGACAGGTTTTTCCTGGTGGCAAGGGCTTATACCCAGGACAACCTGTCACCCATCATTACTGCAGGAGGCTGCCGAAAATTCAAGACTGTCGAAGAACCGCCTAATGTGTGCCGCCAAACACGTTGCTTTTCTCTCAGGGTGTGCTCCCCTAGCCTTTGTCTCAATAGAATTCCCACAAGGTAGTTTGCCTGAGGTCACGAGGCACCCAGTTACTGTGTGTGGCCAGGAGGAGGCCTGGCAGAGGTCTTGGCAAAGAAGAGGCTATGTATTGGCAGGGGAAGGCTTACGCACTGGGCTGCTTCCTTGTTCACCACAAGGGCTAGCCAGTGGCAGCAAGCTATAAGCGAGGTTACAAAAGCATGCGGTATGCAAGCATGCATTTTACCTCTAACTACTGCACTACTGCATCACATCACCCTGTGCGAAATGCACACACACACACACACACACACACACACACACACACACACACACACACACACACACACACACACACACACACAACTGGCACCGCACAGAAAAAAATACATCACAGGAGAATCTCCTGAAAGAATGAATTCCATTGATCACACAGATGACACTTGAGAGGGGTGAGACAGTCAGAAAGACAGACAGACAGAAAAAAATGGTCCTGAGAGGATCCAATAGACTTCAGAGAGAGAGTGGCTGCAGAGAGAAAGTGTGAGGGAGAAGAGAGAGAGGGATGGAGTTTCTATTTCTGAGCTGAGCATTTATCACAGACATCCTGAGTTTATTTTTGTGGCCTCTCTCTCTCCTCTCTGTCTCACTCTTCAACCCCTCCTTGTCGGTCTCTACTTCCCTCTGTCTCCCTAGCTCTCTCACCTTCTCTCATTCCTTCCAGTCTCACACATTGTCTCCTTCCCCCTTCTCCCTCCCCCCTCTCTCTTTCGCTCTCTCTCTCTACTTGTTGATTGATGTCCCTGTCACTGGACCAGTGGAGCCACATTTCCTCAGAAATGTCTCTCTCTCTAGCTCTCTCTCCCTCTTGCTCTCTCTGTCATTATACCCTCATTCTCCTTACTAATTTCCTCCATTTGCTCCCCCTCTCTATCCCTGTCATTCTCTCCGACTCTCATTCACTATTGTTCTGTCTTCTCTTCTGTCCTCTCTGTTATTCTATCCCATCTGTTATTCTATCCCATCTCCAATATCCACCTGAGTCCTACCCCCACCACAAATCAGTCATTACATTCCTTACCCCACCCCTTTCTTTCTCCCTCTCTCTCTGCACCATCCTTTCATCCCTGGGGAGACGATGGAGAAGGAAGGATGATAGAGAACAAGGGAGAGAAAGAGAGTGAGAAAATGTATGTCTTTCTGGTGGGAGCAGCACATGCCCTGACCACGGAAGTGTGAAAAACCAATTTAAAATGGCGGCTGTCCTATTGAAATGGAAGAGGCACAGAGAGTGAGAGACAGAGTAAGTGAAGAGACCAAAGGAAAGTGGTAGGGACAGACAGATAGAGACGAGGAAGAGAAAGAAAGAGAGAGAAGGAGAGGGGGACATCAGGCCAAACTGAGGGAAACGAAGAGGCAAACATTGATAAGAGAGCTACACGGTCAAAGGAAGTGCAAGGGTCAGAAAAGTAAGCCAAGAAATTGTGGCTACAAAGAGGAGGATGGACTAGCCTTCTAAATTATATCCAACCCCCCCCCCCCCACACACACACACACACAGACTCTAAACCACATGAACCAGCGCCAGAGGCCTACATGGTTTATTTCTCGTCTCAAATATATTGTAGCAAATTCAGGGGGCAGCCAGAACGCGAACACGGGTCGCCCGCACCAAGGACGACTGCGCTAACCAGTCAATTAACATGTCTGACCTGTTAGTCAACGGGCTAGTGAGTCTATTTATTCATGATCGTTACACTACCCCTATCCTTCAGGAAGTGTGTCCCCGCGTCTCAGCATACCAGCTCCCTCACGCCTCCGGTGGCCTCACGGTCTCACCATCCCACTTCTGACACAAGTAGCAAATTATGGGGGCAGCCGGGAACCGCCGCAGCTGGGACGCGAACCCGGGTTGCCCACACCACGGGCGACTGCGCTAACCGGTCAACTAAAGTGTCCGACCCATTAGCCAACCGACTAGTGAGTCTAGTCATTCGTGATCATTACACTACCCCTATCCTTCGGGAAGCGTGTCCCCATGTCTCAGCATACCAGCTCCCTCATGCCTCACGGTCTCACCATCCCACTTCTGACACAAGTAGTGAATTCAGGGAGCAGCCGGGAACTGCTGCAGCTGGGAACTGCTGCAGCTGGGAACTGCTGCAGCCGGGACAGGAACCCGGGTCACCCGCACCACGGGCAACTGCACTAACCAGTCGACTAAAGGGTCCGACCCGTTAGCCAACCGGCTAGCGAGTCTACTCATTCATGAGCATTACATTTTAGAAAACAAGTTCGGTGGACTGTTTAAAGTGAAATAAAACATTTGTTAAAACGAAAGTACTACGTGTTTGTTTAGTTGAAATCGGGAGCAGAAACCAATGACAGACCAGCGAGTGGGGCATTCATCCAATCAGAGTCTAGAATGTTACATAGCGACCCTTTCGTCATACTCTATATGACTGTAAGCAGGTACAATAAAAGCTAATATTTTGAACTCACTGTTTTTACCCCCAGAAGCCCTGATCCTGATTCCATTGGACGCAATGAGAGGCACTTGCTGTTGTCAGGTAGCAAGAGTCGCCCGTCAATCACAGTGTTAGGGATAAGTGAATCATCATCAGCATCATCATCATTCACTAATACACCTTACATAACTCTACTCACCAGCCTTATTATTTCTTGTAATTGATAGACAAGGCAAATTTCTTTTTTTTTTTTATTTCTTTTTTATTACCGGTACTACCATTTATTTCTCGAAACAAGGAGAGGTGGAGAGTACTTGCTGATAGGCGGAGAGTATTTGCTGAGAGGCAGAGAGTATTTGCTGAGAGGCGGATAGTACTTGCTTTAGTTCTTATGGAAAATGAACGCTGGCCTACCAAGTGGTGGACAGACCCAGCAGTCAGTCTGGGGTTTCTTCTATTGGAAGCATTTACTTTGAGTAGACCTGGCCCTTTTCTCCTCACACTGGAGAGCAGAGATGCAAGACATTTTTCTGCTCAGAGTTGAATATTTTTCCACTTCGAGCACAGCGAGTTTCTCCAAAAAGGCAAGGTGTGCTGTGCAGATAGAAAGCAAGACACCTGGGGTGCATAAACACTTAGTAAAATGCTTCAAGCCCACTGAAAACAGTTAGGAAAAAGATGCCCCTGACTAGACACCCTTATTCGCCTTTCTTCAATTGAATAAGGGAAAAAAACAGAGATTATTGTGTTTGGCAACAAAGAGAACAGAACTATTTCAAAAAAACAACTCATGTCTCAAGCTCTAAAAACCAAAGACCACGTCCGAAATCTTGGCATTTTAATAGACTCAGATCTCACGTTCACCAGCCATATCAAAGCAATCACTAAAACAGCCTCCTATCATCTTCAAAACATATCCAGAATCAAGGGTCTGGTATCCCAAAACGACCAAGAGAAGCTCATCCATGCTTTTAAGTCCAGTAGAATTGATTACTCTAACGGTCTCTTAACTGGTCTTCCCAAAAAGACCATTAAACAGCTGCAGCTTATTCAGAATGCTGCTGCTGGAGTTTTAACCAGGACCAGGAGAACAGAGCACATCAGTCCAGTCCTGAGATATTAACACTGGCTTCCAGTTAGTTGCAGAATAGATTTTAAAGTGCTGCTACTTGTCTACAAATCACTGAATGGTGTAGGCCCAGAATACATCACTGACATGCTCGAAGAGTATAAACCAGGTAGGGCTGTAAGATCTAGGGACTCGGGTCAGTTAGTTCAGCCCAGAGTCCAAACCAAACATGGTGAAGCCGCATTTAGCAATTTTTAAATCAAGGTTAAAAACATTTATTTTTTCTTGTGCCTGTGATTGATCATTAAAACTTACACATCATTCAAACTTCACTTTAATTCTGGAAGTAGATCTCTAGTCACTCCTGGCAGGGAAGTGACTATGATTTTATTCTTCTTTTTTTTTTTAATATATTTTCTTTTTCATTGCCTTGTGATGGCCTGGCGGCCAGTCCAGGATGTCTCCCTGCCTGCTGCTCAATGACTGCTGGGTGATTCCAGCATCCCCGCGGCCCTGAGTAGGATAAATGGTTTGGGTAATGGATGGATGGATGGATGGATGGATGGCATCTTACTAGCAAAAAGGTGTCCAATGTGATCACAGACTTAACATATATTGCAATCAGTGTTGGTATCTTCCACACTACACTTGCAACCCACGACTTTTGTCCTTCAATGGAAGGTAATAAATGGACTTTGTAACAACCAAGGCATGTTGGGCAACAATCATGGGTCTTGTTGGAGTCTTGTTGCAGTGCCCTGAAGCAAGACCTATGACCCCCCCCACACACACACACACACACTTAAAGACCTGACTTGATGAGGTACCTTGTTGCTTTGTAGCAAGTGGGTACATCTACTGCGACCTTGGGTTGTATGTGACGTTGTCTTGCTAATTTGTAATTTTTATCCCCTTGTACTACTACTAACCTCCCTGCTGGTAGTCTGCTGAATGCAAACTTATACTCGTCACATGACCAGCACCGTTGGCTCTACGTCTGTAATGCTGATTTAATGCACTGCCCATCTAATTTGTAATTTGAACATCTGACTACTCGTGCCAGTCTTGGTGATCCACTTGTCGTGCACTTACGCTAATTACATCTGACATGACATGCACTCCTGGCTATGAGGTGATTACTGTGTAGTAGTATAAGATGCCTGTAGGAGACACACAGACATTTAATTGTTAATTGCTAACTCTCATATATTGCTATGGATAAAAGCACCTGCTAAATAAGAAAATGTGAATGTATTCTTTTGTTTTGTCTTTGGTACTGTCTCTCAGTGTGTGTGTGTGTGTGGGGGGGGGGGGGTCGGCTTGTATTAAATGATTGCTTCCTGGCTGGGGGTTTGTCTCCAGGTTTCCGTGGCAGCTGATAGTTTGTGGTGAGCTGCTGTATTTAAACTGCAGCCAAGCTGACAGTGAGCTGCAGAGCGTAGAATGAGACCCATCCATCCTCACCCTCCAAACATGTGTTGTACTTTAGCCGGTGCAAAATACTTGGGTTGTCTTTTTTTTAGGTTACCATAGAAGTGGGGCTGCCACCTGGATTTATCTGTTTTGTTCTGCTTTTATTAGTGTGTAGTTTTGGGAATCAAGAAAATTTATTTGTCATTTCATTCCATGCACCTACGCACACAAAACGAAACAGAATATTGTTTCCCGCAGTCCACAGCAGAGCAACACAAAGACAAAAACACATCCAGACAACAAGAACTCATGTATCCAAACTACAAAAGGAAAACTACAAAAACTGCAAAACACATACACTCACTGGCCACTTTATTAGGTACACCTTGCTAGTACCGGGTTGGACCCCCTTTTGCCTTCAGAACTGCCTTAATCCTTCGTGGCATAGATTCAACAAGGTACTGGAAACATTCCTCAGGGAGTTTGGTCCATATTGACATGATAGCATCACGCAGTTGCTGCAGATTTGTCGGCTGCACATCCATGATGCGAATCTCCCGGTCCACCACATCCCAAAGGTGCTCTATTGGATTGAGATCTGGTGACTGTGGAGGCCATTTGAGTACAGTGAACTCATTGTCATGTTCAAGAAACCAGTCTGAGATGATTCGAGCTTTATGACATGGCGCTTTATCCTGCTGGAAGTAGCCATCAGAAGATGGGAACACTGTGGTCATAAAGGGATGGACATGGTCAGCAACAATACTCAGGTAGGCTGTGGCATTGACACGATGCTCAATTGGTACTAAGGGGCCCAAAGTGTGCCAAGAAAATATCCCCCACACCATTACACCACCACCACCAGCCTGAACCGTTGATACAAGGCAGGATGGATCCATGCTTTCATGTTGTTGACGCCAAATTCTGACCCTACCATCCGAATGTCGCAGCAGAAATCGAGACTCATCGGATCAGGCAACGTTTTTCCAATCTTCTATTGTCCAATTTTGGTGAGCCTGTGCGAATTGTAGCCTCAGTTTCCTGTTCTTAGCTGACAGGAGTGGCACCCGGTGTGGTCTTCTGCTGCTGTAGCCCATCTGCCTCAAGGTTCGACGTGTTGTGCATTCAGAGATGCTCTTCTGCATACCTCGGTTGTAATGAGTGGTTATTTGAGTTACTGTTGCCTTTCTATCAGCTCGAACCAGTCTGGCCATTCTCCTCTGACCTCTGGCATCAACAAGGCATTTTCGCCCACAGAACTGCCGCTCACTGGATATTTTCTCTTTTTCCGACCATTCTCTGTAAACCCTAGAGATGGTTGTGCGTGAAAATCCCAGTAGATCAGCAGTTTCTGAAATACTCAGACCAGCCAGTCTGGCACCAACAACCATGCCACGTTCAAAGTCACTTAAATCACCTTTCTTCCCCATTCTGATGCTGGGTTTGAACTGCAGCAGATCGTCTTGCCCATGTCTACATGCCTAAATGCATTGAGTTGCTGCCATGTGATTGGCTGATTAGAAATTTGCATTAACGAGCAGTTGGACAGGTGTGCCTAATAAAGTGGCCGGTGAGTGTATATCCAAAATACCCCCCCCCCAAATAAATAAATACATTCACTGTCCAAGAGAGTAAACGCCAGGATGACTGTCGGAACTGTCGGTCTGCATGGGCTAGCAGTTAGCTTAGCCTGTCCCGCTTCCATGTTCTGTCAGACCGCGCTTGGTGTTTCCTCTTCGGGCACAGGTCCAGGTAGGGGCCATGGTCCCTGAGCCCATCGGACACAGCAGACCAGGCTCCCCCAGCCAATCTAGCACCACCTCTCCCAGCCAGACACCTTCGACACACCTCCCCGCACTCCACACAACGACACCAAAAACAGTCAACGCTAGGCGAGGCTGCCGCCAGACCGCCCTCAGTATTATCAGAACTGCCGGTCTGCATGAGCTAGTAGTTAGTGTTTTCTCTTCAGGCACAGCTCCAGGCAGGGCTGTGGTCCCTGGGCCCACAGGATGCAGCAGACCAAGCTCTCCCAGCAGATCCAGCGCCAGCTCTCTCAGCCATCAAACAAAGGCACAAACTTAGACACAGACGTGGTCAAAGACACTGCATGGACGGTAATGGGTGAGGCCGTTGCAAACGTGAATTCATGCCGCCACCTTCCCACACCGGAAACAGAAGGTCTCTTTTCTTTCTGATACGAAAACATAATTTGACTCCTATCGAGACAGTTCTAGTTTTGTTGCCTGCGGGAGGCCAAAGCAAGAAGGATATGTTAGCTCATGTTTTGTCATGTTAACCCTCAACTGGGACATATCGGTGGATTAGCACATGTTCTCTCCATGTACTTCCTTGCCGGTTCCTCCCCGTGTCTGAAGACGGGCATGGCAGGTGAACAGGGGTAGTATGAAAGGTGCGTGAGTGATGTTGTGCTGTTCCCAGTCTGGTCAATGAAGGCAGCAAAACAACAACATGTCATCATAACGGTAGACTGCTCAATGCATCCTCTCAAAGGCCAACAGCGAGTGGAGTTTTTTGGGGTTTTTTTAGAACTGTAAACATCAGTTCTAGTCTCAGATGGCTTCACAATCCCACACTGAAGACACAATGAGCGACCATGGATGATGCTCTCCAGCCTTAGCATGTGAATGTGTCAAATGGTGTGGTGTAAAACAGCAACGAGATAACATGAAAATGTTAAAAGAAGAAGCAGAAGAGGTGACTAACAGTTGATGAGGACGGTTTTGGTTGGAACAGATGAAGAAAAAAAAGAGGCCAGGTTGTACAGGCTGTGGAGATGAAGGAACGGTGTCTTCACGAGGCCACTGTGCCATCCAATCTTTCCCTTCACTGGTCCACAGCCAGGCAGCAGCTAGTCAAAGCTGCTTAGAGGAGCTAAAGAGCTCAACGCTTCAACTGACTTAATGGACCAACGAGAACGACACGTTGGACGCCAGTGAGGAGAAGAGGAGAGTGAAGAGGAGAGAGAGGGAAGGAAAACGAGGAGTAGTGTTAAGGAGATGAGTGGGGGAGAGTGGGAAAAAGGGGGGAAGACTGTCCTTCCATTCGTGTTAGGTCACAGGTAGTGGACCAGGGTGTTTGCATGTGTCTGTTAAAAGGCATCATACATGATGACCCTGCAGGTCTGACCTGGTGTTCAGAGGAGCGGTGGATGTTTTTAATGAGCGGTTGGTGGTCAGTGAGGAGATAGATGGGTAGATCAATAAGGGCCCAGACACGCCAAAACAACTTCAGAGGACTAGCAGCGACGAAGGCCGACTGTTGCGTCGCCTCATGTCGTATGCATCTGGGCCAAAAAGTAGCACTTGAACACACCGCAAAGACTACAGCCAATGGCCAACTAGCCAACAGCCAACGGCCATTCTACACCTGCGTGAGAGGAAATAACTCTCCACACCAGCAGGAGGCAGTTGTCTGTATTCGTCATTCAAAATTTGAAACCGGAAGATCCAGCACATTTACCATGCGCTAGCCAGCGAACAATAACACAAACAATTACGAACCATTTCTAAAGAGCCCAATGGCCAAAAAGAAAATCTTACCTGATATAACAAGTTTATTTCCGATCTCACGCCAGAGTTCTGTTCTGTTCACCACTCGGTTGGCATAACGTTTTTCTGTAATGTCGTGTCGTAGCACAGCTGGCCTCTCCTGAATCATGCTGATCAGCTGGTCCTCGGTTTCTTCATTCCAGATCGCCATGTCGTTGGGAAAATATGAGCTTCTTGAAATGTTCAAGTGAGATGAAGATGAAAAATGAGAAGGGCCCTCTCTCTGTGTGGCCATTCAACTTCGTCGTTTGCTTGCCTTCTAACTTCCGTTTCTCTTCTCGTGCACTGATTCGCTAAGCTGAACAGCCAATCAGAGCGATCTCTCACCGACGGGCTCCGCCGCCGATTCAACACTCTGAACTATCCGGGAAGCTGCCGACAGGGGTCCGACTAGTGCCAACGGTGCGGGACACACCGCAAAAACTAGGGCCACAGACGCTCACCGACGGCCCGACATTGGCAGACGGCCGACCGTCGGCCTGGTGTGTCACGGAGAAAGTGGGTATACTCTCCTACATATTTCAATGGCATTTTGGCTGGTACGTGTTATACACAGTAAATTGACTGAAAAGGAGGTGGCTATACTCTTTACACTTGTGTATACCCTCCACTATACAACTCTTTAAGATCAATTCAAGCCACTAAGCATTGGCTCACCACACACGTACACATAAATAAAGTCAGACCCCGTTTACACTTGGTTTTAAAATGCGTTTTTTTTTGCAATCCGATCACAAGCGGACAGCGCTACATACAAGTGTAAACGATCACCAAAAAGTTTTGCGACCCAGTCACTCAAACCACTTGCTGAGGTGGTCTGGGATGCATTTGACCACACGTCTTTTGTAGTGTAAACGCTAATGCGTCCTGATCCATCCCTGACAAGGACATAACAGGAAATCTCTTCTTCTTCTTCTTCTTCTTCTTCTTCTTCTTCTTCTTCTTCGGAATAACAAAATCTGATCACAAGTGGTCAGCAGGTCGTATTCGGAGACGCATGATAGGTACAGGTGTAAACGGTGATGTGTCTCGCTGTCCACTCGTGATCCGATCGCCCAAAACGCATTTTAAAACCGAGTATAAACAGGGTCACAGTGCGACGGGGTATGTCAGCATGCATCCTTAAGGGAACACATCCAACTGAGAGAGAAAGAGAGAGCGAGAGAGAGAGAACAGAAGAAGAAGACGAAGAAGAAAAAGAAGAAGAAGAAGAGAGGTAAGTGGCTGGATAAGAGCAGACTAATTGAGAATTTGCTTGTCACCAAACTAAATGTCTGTGACCACATTGAAGGCACAGCTAGACGTCTGTGTGTGTGTGCGCAATAGTATGTACCTGCGTCTGTGCGTGTCTGTGCATACTATAGAATATGGATATGAGGTCTTGGACGGGGGAAAAAAGCTTCAGTTGCAGATCTTTGATTGGGATGAACTCAGTACAATTTTACTATTGATTAAGTCGAGTCAATTTTATTTGTATGGTCCAATGTCATTAAGCGTTGCCAAGACCAATACCCAAGCCATATTAAAAACAGACAGAGCGAATAGGATGGGCAGCGGGGGAAACGGTATCTGACCGACAGAAAAGTAGAAAAGAAGACATTAGAAGAGACAGGAGAAAAAAGCAGAGGAGATAGGGACAGAAACATGTGTACTTGTGGGGTCTAGGCAACATGGAGGTCCTCAGGATAAGGAGCAGCCTGCCCTCATCTACACAAGAAAGCAACGGTTGCATGACACTTTGATGAATATTCATGATGGTGTGCTGTTGTCAGGGATAACCACAACCATTTCTTAAGGGCAGTATTGATCGGTACAAGCCTTTAGCAAGACATCAAGGATTCAGGGCACAGAGAGCAGGGAAGTGTGAAACACACACACACACACACACACACACACACACACACACACACACACACACACACACACACACACGTCATCTTATGCCCAGGTCACACTACATGACTGACCGGCAACAGGGGGGTGTTACACACTACAAGGTATTTCACCTGTAGGAGTCCCCGATGACTCTGTCAGGTCTCCAAACTACGTTTTGTCATGAAAACACACGCGAGAAATGTAATACTTCCGTTTTTCTCCCCCAATTACCCCACTCCTCACCTGACAGTGAGGAGTTTTGCCAGGGGGACATAGTGCATGGCAGGATGACGCTATTCCCTCTAGTCCCCCCCCCCCCCCGTATTGACCAGAGGAGGTGTTACTGTAGCGACCAGGACATATACCCACATCCGGCTTCCCAGATAGCAAAGAATCTTTGGCCCAAATATGGCCCACATCTGCAGTTATCTTACGGCCCACAGTTGGCCTTGGATGACAGCGTTGACTCAGGGTGAGTGTGGCTGCCTCAACTCAGCCACAGGTCAAGACATTTTGGCCTCTTCTGGCCCACACAGCATGTGCCTTAACTGAAATCAAGCCCGGTTCATTACATTTGGGCCACGTCTGGCCCACACAACAGTTGCCAGTGCCGTAACTGAGCCATAAGTACCAAAAGTGCCCCAGATTAGGTTCCCACCCACAGACACAGCCAATTATGTCTGTAGGGACGCCTGACCAAGCCGGAGGTAAGACAGGAATTCAAACTGGCGATCCCCGCATTGGTAGGCAACGGAATAGACCGCTATGCTACCCAGGTGCCCATGGCTAATAGTTTCTGTTGTTACAGGTGACCCCTCCCTGAGATTTCCTCTCACCCCGTATCTTGCGCTCTCATTGGCTGTAGCTCATCGCGCCCGCGATGTGGCAGCATCAGTAACACAACACAACATAATGCTACAGTATGGTTCACTCAGAGCCGTGCCCATCTAATCGCAGCCCATTGATTTCCACTCAGACAAAATGCCTCTGGCCTTTAGGACCAATTGGGGGCTGTTTTCTTAAAGGTTGAACAACACTAATTTGTCGCTAACATGCCTGGAGCTAGGCAGCATTAATGTCACAATGGTTGAACGGTGATTTTGCATCCCTCCTAAAAAAAACACAACAAACAACAAACACAACAGAGATTACAAGAAAATTATAAGAGATGCCTCAAACCCGCTAGCTGTATTTTGTTTGTTCATTTTTGTGTCTGTGTGTATGTGTTTGTTTGGGGGGGGGGTTCCCAGACAGCATCCGGGTGTGGGCCACTTCAGGCAATGATGCGGCACTGATGGCCCTTTTCTGGCCCTGACAAAATGAATGTGAGTCTGAAGTGGCCCGTATGTATAACAGCAAATATGGCCGAAATATGCCAAATCACATGTGGGCCTTTTTTGGCAAAGATGCGGTGCTCTGGGCAACATGTGATCTGGATGTAACCCTGAAGTGGCCCGTGTGGTAAATGGTGAATATGGCCCAAATATCACAAAACAAATATGGGCCACCTTTGGCAAATATGTGGCACATGCAGCATTGCTATGGCTTGGTTCTGGCCCAGATCTGGCAAACAGGAGCGGACCACCCAAGTGCCATCATTCGCGGAGGGAATAAATATATATATATATATATAAAGCAGGAGGATGTTGTCTTCATCAGCATGAAGCAGGCCTTTGTAATCCCTCTTATCTGTTTACTACTGTAATCTGGTTAGAATAATCTGATTAATATTCAATGCTTAATTACTGAAATCTGGTGAGGGTAATCTGATTCATGTACTAATGAGAATAGGATTATCACGCAGCTGATTGACTTTTCTCTCCGCTACCCACAATTCCCTCTATTTTCATCTGCGCTGCCTCGACTCTCCTCCATCTACTCCAGGTTTCTGTCGTTCTGATTTCCGTCCTGTATTTTCCTCTTGGTTTCGTCTTGGCTTATCCGTCACTTGTGTAAATTCTCCTTTGTGCGGTGCTCTCTCACCTTTGGGGTCCTCTTTATCAGTCTCTCTCCCTCTTTCTCTCTCTCTCTCTCTCTCTCTCTCTCTCTCTCTCTCTCTCTCTCTCTCTCTCTCTCTCTCTCTCTCTCTCTCTCTCTCTCTCCGTTTATCAGTTATTCTCTCTCTTATTGCCATTGATTGCTAAGGGAGCCACATGAGGACACACTTAATTAGCTCTGACAGCCACAGGTATTCTTATCATCGTGTCTGAGCACACCCACGCATGGAGTTACACATGCACACGGAGACGCACACCCACACCCACACCCACACCCACACACACACACACACACACCCACAAACACACAAACACAAACACAAACAATAGCGTGTACACACACACACACACACAAACAATAGCGTGTACACACACACACACTTGCTTGCTTGCTGGTTGTCCATCGTGCCCGATGATGACCATCTTCTTCTATTTGTGGGTCCTTTGAGGACTCAGATAGCAGAAGATACCTGCGCAGAGATGGTTTTTAAAGTGGCATGGGGGGTGCGCTTCTCCCAACGCCACATGACTTGATTGTAGAGGAGATGGTTCCGATGGCAAGGGGGATCCCTAGACGACCGGCACCTCCACACAACTGCAGGGGGCTGCCGGAAATCCTGTTTTTCGGAAACCGCCTCGAAGCGTGCCGCCACAGCTTGCTTTTCTGTTGGGTAAGCTCCCTTAGCCTTATGTCTTCCAGACTCACCCACAAGGCAGCGGGGCAGTTGTTGATAGGTGCCAGGGCGTGTCCACCAGGGTGGGCCTGCACACCATATCTCTGGGGCCCACTGCTGCTCCGAGATCCCCTGCCAAGTTAGCCTGGGGCCGCAAGACCCCAGTTACCATGTGTGGCCATGGGGAGGCCTGGCAGGAGTCTTGGTGAAGGAGAGGCTATGTACTGGCAAGGGAAGGCTTACACGCTAGGATGCTTCCCTATTCGCCACAAAGGCTAGCCAGCGGCAGCAAGCTAAGGGCAGGAAGGACACAAGCGAGTTGGAAGAACACATGCACCTTCCCTCCAACTACACACTGCTGCACTAGACGCATCACAACACCCTGTGTGTATGTACACACACACACACACACACACACACACACACACACATTTTGTAGAGCTCAACTTCTCTGTCAAGTTGTGTTGAAGCATTCGTAACTTGGATTGAAAATCATCTGTGCTCATCATTTATAAAATCATGAGTTTAAAAGTGTGTGTGTAATTTTTCTTAACCAGTGGGGCCCAAATGGCCCCTTTAGGATAGAAAAACCAGAAACCACCTACCTTGTGGGGGCCATTTTATTGGACCCCACAAGGAAAAGAGTCTATATTAGGGTTAAGACTTGGGTTTAAGGTTGGGGTTAAGCATGTAGTTTGCGTGGTTAAGGGATAATGGTTAAGGTTAGGGTTAAGGGATAATGGTTAAGGTTAGGGTTAAGGGATAATGGTTAAGGTTAAGGTTAAGGGATAATGGTTAAGGTTAGGGCTAAGGGATAATAGTTAGGGTTAAGGTTAGTGTTAAGGGATAATAGTTAAGGTTAGGGTTAAGGGTTAGGGAAGTGATGTCAATGAATGGGAGTCAGTGAGGGGCCCCGCAAGGATAGAGAACTATAGAATGTGTGTGTGTGTGTTCATGTATGTGCTTATGTTTTGATCATGTGTGTGTGTGAGATGTTTAAATTTACTCAACTAGTTGAATCATATCGAACACACACAGAAACATTCATGTATGACTACAGGCGTGATTCGGATGGCTGAACGACAACACACCCACCGCCACACTTCCGTGTAGCTGGCTCACACGAGTAAATAAGACAGGCTAACTGACAAACAATCCATTCACACGGAAGGAGTTGCATCTGTAAAGATTGTAATGGCACCTTCCTCCTCACTGTTTTCACACCATCAGGCTGCAGATAAAGCAGTAAGTGTGGATGAGACTGTAGAGAATGTGAAGTCTGCTTGATTAATAGTTTGCAAACCAGCGCAGTAATTATGACGAATGTAGCCAACACAATCCAATTCAAACTCACGGGTAACAAAGTGCTGTGCACAGAGGCAGTCATGGATGCTTGGTTCCCAGCAGAACCGTCGCGCGGGCCGTGCAGAGTGTGCCGACCTAGTGATGAGCGAGTCCCGAATGAATCGTTCGAAACTAACGACTCGTTTTACTGAGTTGGGAGTGACGGCTTCTCGTCTCCATTAACTCGGCCACTTACTCGCCCCTACTGCTAGCTGGTGTGAGACATGTCACGACTGTGCAACTCACATCCATCCATCCATTATCCAAACCGCTTATTCTGCTCTCAGGGTCGCGGGGATACTCAGCCTATCCCAGCAGCCATTGGGCGGCAGGTGGGGAGACACCCTGGACAGGCCACCAGGCCATCACAGGGCTGTGCAACTCATATATTAACTGTAATTGTAGAGCTGTATCAAGTAAATTACTGTACTAAGCTAGCACTGTGAGAAAAGCAACCACTTTTGCGCTTGTGTAACCTAAGTTACTGAACACATTTTAACCTTAAACCTTCAGTATTAAGTATTATTGATGATTTTTATAATTATTATATTTTTATATTTTATGTTTTATAATTTTCAGGGATCACAAGTATTTATGTCACTAAGTAATGTCATAACTTTCTCATGTCTGGTTTAATAAAACAGTGCTTGTCTTCCCCAGTTTTGAGCTGCTTCTCACCCCCAACAAAGCAAACGAACGTCACAGGACTGGCTGGGCAAGGCAAGGCAAACTGATTTACATAGCACATTTCAGCAACGTGCTTTACATAAAACATAAAAAGCATTAAGAGAAGCAACATAAGGCTATAAAAAGACACTTAAAAACAAATAAAAAGAGTAAAAGTTACAGTGCAGTGTAAGATGAAAATTAAAAGCTTCCAGTTTTATTCAATAAAAGGCAGCGGCACAGAGGAAAGTATTTAGCCTAGATTTAAAAGAACTGATAGTTGTAGCAGACCTGCATTTTTCAGGGAGTTTGTCCAGAAATGTGGTGCATCAAAAGTGAAAGCTACATGTTTAGCTTTCACTCTGGGGACAGAAAGCAGACTTGTCCCAGATGATCTGAGTGGTCTGGATGGTTCATAGTGTAGCAGTAGATCAGAAATGTATTTTGGCCCTAAACCCTCCAGTGCTTTATAAACAAGGAGCAGAGTTTTAAAATCAACTCTTTGACGGACAGGGAGCCGATGTAGTGACCTCAGGACTGGAGTGATGTGAGCCACTCTTATGGTCTTAGTAAGGACTCGAGCAGTAGCGTTCTGAAACAGCTGCAGCTGTTTGTTCGATTTTTTTTTAGAAAGATCTGGAAACATTACAGTAGTCGAGTCTACTGAAGATAAATCATGTGTAGCGAATTCAGGGCAGCAGCCAAGGGTGGGCGAGTATTGTCATCCGTGGTTGTTACACATGGACAAGTTTTTCAAAATCCCGGTGAGACATAAATCCGTTAATTCTTGATATGTTCTTCAGGTGACAGTAAGTGAACCTTGTAATTGTCTTAATGTGGCTATTTAAATTCAGGTCCAAGTCAATGAATATAACAAAATTTCTGGCTTGGTTCGTGGTTTTTAACATTACCAATTGTAGCTGAGTGCTGACTTGCAGTCATTCTTCCTTGGCTCCAAAGACAATTTCTTCAGTCTTATCTTTGTTTAATTGAAGAAAATTCTGAGACATCCAATCACTGATTTATTCAAAGCACTTACTCAGTGCTTGTATGGGATTATAGTCCCCTGGTGATATGGTTATGTAAATCTGTGTGCTGTCTGCATAATTATGGTAACATATTCTGTTGTTTTCCATAATCTGGACTAGGGGGAGCATATAGATGTTAAACAGAAGCTGCCCATAATGGAGCCTTGGGGGACTCCACAGGTCTTTGTCTTGTTTTGCTTTTCTCAGTGGGGAGTCCAGAGAACACACCTTTACCCCCTTGCAGTGGTGGTTCTAGCTTGTATAGCCCCCCCCCCAACAACAATGTACCACCCCACAACCCCCGCCAAAAAAAAAAATATTAACTGTACTTTTTATACAGACATTTGGAACAACACAAGTAAATAATCGTAAAATTTAGAACTATATAAATATAAAAAAATAAGACCCAGAAATATCATAAAGGAGTAACAAAGACGAATGGCAACAAATTGTCATAGATAAAAATATAAAAGAGAATTTCATTATTACACTATTATCCTACTTGCTAACAAAAAAAACTAAATTGTACAAATCCTATTTCAAACAAATACAAATAGAATAACACACATATAAAGAAGAGAACCTGATAATTACACTATTGCGCTTCAAACAAGAAACACACAAACTTGCACTAAACTGCCATCCAAACCCTGACCTTTCTTATCTTCCTTAATGCAAAGTTATCAGTTACATCATCATAAGAAATCTGAGCATGTAATACTGATGACAGCAAGGCCCCTAAATCATTCCTGGGACATGATGGACCTCAGGTAGGATTTGATGAGCTTAAGCTTTGAAAAGCTCCTCTTTGCTTCAGCTAAAGTCACCGGAAGAGTAAGACAAATTCTCAGTCAGAACAGTCCACAAATTTGGCTAAATTTCGGAGAGCTCCCTTTCGTGTCAAATGTCAGCAAGTCAAGCAGGGTCATGTCCGCGAACAGGACCAGTGCATGCACTTCTTCCACCACTCTAGGCATAAATCAATTATGCTGCTCCTGTATTGCAATGTACCATACAACACTCCAAGGCCAATATACCATACACATAAAGCAAAAACCAGCAACAATACACGAATGCCAATATGCCACACACATAATGCAAATAGTCCTATGGATTAGACGTTAAAACTGAGGTCCTGACTCACTGTGGTCATTAAAGAGCCCATGGCACTTATCACAAAGAGTAGGGGGTCCCCCAGTGTCCTGGCAAATTCCCGACCTGGCTATCTCTGTCTGGCCACCTAATCATCCCCCATGTGTAATTGGCTCAACGATTCCTCCCTCTCCACCTCAATTTGATGTGTTGGTGAGTCCCCCGGCACAAAATGGCTGCTGTGCGTCACCCAGGTGGGCGCTACACATTGGTGGTGGATGAGCTGAGTTTCTCCCCTTCTCTGTGAAGCGCTTTAGGTGTCTAGATAAAAAACTATATAAATATAACCCATTATTATAATAGTCTAGTGCAACAATATGCATGACGCAACATGCGGGCATTTTGCAGATCCATATACAAACAATACACCAAACGGTTCTGCATAATAACTCCAATAACCTGCCTCCAAATACTTTACACAGCCATGACAGCGTGTATAGCTATTTTCCAAATAATCCAATTTCAGCTCCTCATACTAAATAATAGTGCAAATCTCCCATATACACCCCTTTCTCATGTGCGCCAAACGCACACATGAAATGTGCACAAGCAAATATCATCAGCAACCTTAACAACCACTAGATAGCTAATTAAGCTTAGCTTTCAGAAGTGTGCACGGCGGGCTTTTTTCCCCCTCAAAGATGATCAAAATTGGTGTCGGTAGGCCAGGTTACCGCTGGCTCATGAGAGCAGGGGGTAGAAGGTGGGGAAGGGAGGGGGTTGCAGGTGCAGCATGATTGACACATTCCTCAGCAATTCATTGTGCTTACAGAACACAGCCTGGAGAGCCTACAGTTGCTGCTATTGGTTACTCCGCGATTCTGCCCATGAATAGTTGGCCCACATTAAACCGCCCTTGTCAGTTGCTTAGTTTGCCTGTATGGACACGCCATATAGGCTTCATTCCCTAACCTCTACCTCCAACCTTAACCGTCACCACTACACCATGCATAACCGTCACCACTACACCATGCATCATCACACCTTAACCCTTAATTACACCTAATTTAACCTTTAGCCCCAATAAAGTTAGGGACAGGAAAATGTCCTCATGCCTTTGAGGGTGTGCTGTCCTTGTGAACACAGAAGAACAACACAACACAATACGCACACGCGTGCACGCGCAAATATGCACTTACTTTCTATCTCCGTCATCCATTCCCCTAAGGTCATGTATTGAACAGCCATGTGAAGTGTGAGGTCTTCATGCCGAGGTGTGAAGTGACATCTCACATTAGTCCGTCCAGTGTTGATGATGTCATAGCAGTTGGTCAGCGCCGTGTCTTCCTCTCTTACTGCCGCTCCCGTTTTTATTTTTCAGTCTGTAAATATCTGACGTGTTTCTCCGTCTTTCTTTCTAGTTTTTAAGTGTGAAATTCAACTTAACCTTGAAGCACACACCCGACTGTAGCACAAACGGCAGCTAGTATACTTACAGTGTGTGTGTGTGTGTGTGTGTGTACATACACACAGGGTGTTGTGATGCGTCTAGTGCAGCAGTGTGTAGTTGGAGGGAAGGTGCATGTGTTCTTCCAACCCGCTTGTGTCCTTCCTGCCCTTAGCTTGCTGCCACTGGCTAGCCTTTGTGGCGAATAGGGAAGCATCCTAGCATGTAAGCCTTCCCTTGCCAGTACATAGGAGTCTTGGTGAAGGAGGGGCTGCCAGGCCTCCCCGTGGCCACACGTGGTAACTGGGGTCTTGCAGCCCCAGGCTAACTTGGCAGGGGATCTCGGAGCAGCAGTGGGCCCCAGAGATATGGTGTGCAGGCCCACCCTGGTGGACATGCCCTGGCACCTATCAACCACTGCCCCGCTGCCTTGTGGGTGAGTCTGGGAAGACATAAGGCTAAGGGAGCTTACCCAACAGAAAAGCAAGCTGTGGCGGTACGCTTCGAGGCGGTTTCCGAAAAACTGGATTTCCGGCAGCCCCCTGCAGTTGTGTGGAGGTACTGGTCGTCTAGGGATCCCCCTTGCCATCGGAACCATCTCCTCTACAATCAAGTCATGTGGCGTTGGGAGAAGCGCACCCCCCATGCCACTTTAAAAACCATCTCTGCGCAGGTATCTTCTGCTATCTGAGTCCTCAAAGGACCCACAAATAGAAGAAGATGGTCATCATCGGGCACGATGGACAACCAGCAAGCAAGTATGTGTGTGTATCTTGTGTGTGTACCTTGTGTGTATAATATGTAAGAATAACAAGTTATGAGTAAGAGGGTCAACTCTGAAAAGGGTAACATTTGTGTTGGTGTAAACTGCCGTCTGAAAGGTCACTTGGGTAATTATGAATCCAAAGGTTTCGTTTGTACGAGGAGAAAACGAAGCTTTCTTCTGCAAGAAATCCTGGAGAGGAAACACGAAGCTTTCTTCTGCAAGAAATCCTGGAGAGGAAACACGAAGCTCAAGCCCCACGTCCAAATATCTTGCTTGTTCTGGGATTTGTCTTGTATGAAACTGCCAAATTTTGACATCGTGTTTTTGCAGCACTTTCTCCCATGATACTGAATGGTGCCACCTCCACCTCCACATGCACTTCCACCTCCACATTTACCTCCACCACCACCTGCACCGCCACATGTGCCTCCACCTCCACCTCCACATGCACCTCCACCTGCACCTGCATATGCCCTCCACCTCCACATGCACCTCCACATGCACTTCCACCTCCAAATTTACCTCCACCACCACCTGCACCTCCACATGCATCGCCACCTCCACCTCCACATGCACTTCCACCTCCAAATTTACACTACCATTCAAAAATGTGGGATCACCCAAACAATTTTGTGTTTTCCATGAAAAGTCACACTTATTCACCACCATATGTTGTGAAATGAATAGAAAATAGAGTCAAGACATTGAGAAGGTTAGAAATAATGATTTGTATTTGAAATAAGATTTTTTTTACATCAAACTTTGCTTTCGTCAAAGAATCCTCCATTTGCAGCAATTACAGCATTGCAGACCTTTGGCATTCTAGCTGTTAATTTGTTGAGGTAATCTGGAGAAATTGCACCCCACGCTTCCAGAAGCAGCTCCCACAAGTTGGATTGGTTGGATGGGCACTTCTTGCGTACCATACGGTCAAGCTGCTCCCACAACAGCTCAATGGGGTTCAGATCTGGTGACTGCGCTGGCCACTCCATTACCGATAGAATACCAGCTGCCTGCTTCTGCTCTAAATAGTTCTTGCACAATTTGGAGGTGTGTTTAGGGTCATTGTCCTGTTGTAGGATGAAATTGGCTCCAATCAAGCGCTGTCCACTGGGTATGGCATGGCGTTGCAAAATGGAGTGATAGCCTTCCTTATTCAGAATCCCTTTTACCCTGTACAAATCTCCCACCTTACCAGCACCAACGCAACCCCAGACCATCACATTACCTCCACCATGCTTAACAGATGGCGTCAGGCATTCTTCCAGCATCTTTTCATTTGTTCTGTGTCTCACAAACGTTCTTCTTTGTGATCCAAACACCTCAAACTTGGATTCATCCGTCCGCAACACTTTTTTCCAGTCTTCCTCTGTCCAATGTCTGTGTTCTTTTGCCCATCTTAATCTTTTTCTTTTATTGGTCAGTCTCAGATATGGCTTTTTCTTTGCCACTCTGCCCTGAAGCCCAGAATCCCGCAGCCGCCTCTTCACTGTAGATGTTGACACTGGTGATTTGCGGGTACTATTTAATGAAGATGCCAGTTGGGGACCTGTGAGGCGTCTGTTTCTCAAACTAGAGACTCTAATGTACTTATCTTCTTGCTCAGTTGTGCAACGCGGCCTCCCACTTCTTTTTCTACTCTGGTTAGAGCCTGTTTGTGCTGTCCTCTGAAGGGAGTAGTACACACCGGTGTAGGAAATCTTCAATTTCTTAGCAATTTCTCGCATGGAATAGCCTTCATTTCTAAGAACAAGAATAGACTGTCGAGTTTCAGATGAAAGTTCTCTTTTTCTGGCCATTTTGAGCGTTTAATTGACCCCACAAATGTGATGCTCCAGAAACTCAATCTGCTCAAAGGAAGGTCAGTTTTGTAGCTTCTGTACCGAGCTAAACTGTTTTCAGATGTGTGAACATGATTGCACAAGGGTTTTCTAATCATCAATTAGCCTTCTGAGCCAATGAGCAAACACATTGTACCATTAGAACACTGGAGTGATAGTTGCTTGAAATGGGCCTCTATACACCTATGTAGATATTGCACCAAAAACCAGACATTTGCAGCTAGAATAGTCATTTACCACATTAGCAATGTATAGAGTGTATTTCTTTAAAGTTAAGACTAGTTTAAAGTTATCTTCATTGAACAGTACAGTGCTTTTCCTTCAAAAATATGGACATTTCAATGTGATCCCAAACTTTTGAACGGTAGTGTACCTCCACCACCACCTGCACCCCCATTCTCCACATGTACCTCCACCTCCACCTGCACCTCCACCCACTACACCAGAACAGCCTAAAGTGTCACTGGCTTGCCTTCATTTTTAGGCCTCAGCTGTTTTCAGAACTACACATTAGGCAACGCTGCAGTCTGTTTTTACACCCCTGTTGAAATACTTGAAGCAGCTGATATAGCCCACCGTCTTTCTGTCACCCACATCAATCACAATAGAAGTTGCCCATCTCCTTATACTGAATTTATTTAGCAAATGTTCACTTATAGATTAGATGGCCATCAATACGAGACAAAAAAAAAACCCCAAAAAAACTCGACTTCACTTGAAACGTTTGACTAATGACTAATGGTGAATGTCGGACTGGACGGACGTGATGTGGGGAAAAGTGAGGGTTGTGGCAGGGAAGTGGAGAAGACATGTGGAGAGAGGGAAAGGGGGTGTGAGAGACAGTCACCATCACTCACGAGGCCTGTGGTTAACGGGCGGCTGTGTTACATGTTGTTTCTGGCATTCTGTAATGGTGGAATAACAACCAGCAGGGGCGTTTATGTTGGTGTGTTTCTAACATGAACCATTGTGAGGGATGCTGTGGCTGACTGCTGGTCTATCTACTGCACCCTCCAAGTGGTGAGACCAGACTAGGGATGGGCACCAAAACGGGCCCCGGTGCTGAATCATCAAAGACCATAGTACTGATAAGCTCCAACGTTAACGGTTCTGCTATCGGTATTGGAGAAATTAAGAAAATAAATCCTATTTATTTAAACGTTATCTTGCACCTTGTAGCTCACCAACGCCATCTCTAATTTGCAGTAAGATGAAAACATTTGTCTGTGCTGATTTTTCACTGTTCCCAGTCCAGAAGGGAGATCTCTTCCACATGGCTGATGAGCTCAGATTTGTCCTCTGTCATAAGAATCACACATCCATCCATCCATTATCCTGCTCTCAGGGCCACGGGGATGCTGCAGCCTATCCCAGCAGTTATTGGGCGGCAGGCAGGGAGACACCCTGGACAGGCTGCCAGGCCATCACAGGGCCCACACACAAACACACACACACATTCACACCTAGGGACAGTTTAGTACGGCCAATTCACCTGACCTACAGGTCTTTGGACTGTGGGAGGAAACCGGAGCACCCAGAGGAAACCCACACAGACACAGGGAGAACATGCAAACTACACACAGAGGACCACCCGGGACGACCCCCAAGGCTAGAGATCGAACCCAGGACCTTATTGCTGTGAGGCAACAGCGCTAACCACTGCGCCACTGTGCTGCCCAGAATCAAGCATGTTCAATGTTATCGTGGCGGCCCTGATTGGTGGAAGGCGTGATTGGAAGGCATGAACGGAAGGCGTGATCAGAAGCCGTGATCAGAAGCCGTGATCGGAAGGCGTGATCGGAAGATGTGATCGGAAGGCGTGATCGGAAGGCATGATTGGAAGGCATGCGATTTGAATCTTAACCCCCTGAACCCTGTTGATGCTTAATGGCGACCCTTTAGTATTTCACACAGACTGCTGTAGACTCTGTCAGGTGTAGAACATCAGCGGTCATGGTCACCTGGAGGTCATGTTCAGCCTTTACACCTGGTGTGTGTTACTGGCTAACAACTTCTTCTTCCTTTCACCTCCGCATCAGCTCCCATGTCAGGGGGAGAGATGGTTCCCAGTGTACACAACTACGGCAAAGAAAATCACTTCTGATGTTATGCAAAAACTAAACATCGTTTGGTTAAATGTGACCTCACTAATAAGTCATGATATTAATGAGCCTCTTATAACAAAGTCTTAGTGGCGATCCAACAGACGTGCCAAAGCAAGGGTCTGCTTTGTGCCAGTGTTTGTCTAACCCTTGTTTGCTTGACTTCCTGGACATTGGACCATTAACACGATCACCTACCATTCAAATGGCTCTTAGACACACTATCTCTGGGTCCTACCTTCTTTTTGTGGTCTCGGCAACCAGGAAATTGAAACTCATAGTGATTAAAATTAGCAATCTAGGCACCAAAACACTATTTTTCCAGCGGATCCCTTAGTTAAAACAAGACGGCATGAGGAGGGCGGCATACCGTTTACAGGCATCGTGTTCACAAACGTTTCAGTTCATTGTCGATTACTAGATTGCTGCACCCGTCTTTCCTTTCTCTGCCGAGACATGCCTGTGTGTGTGTGTGTGTGTAGTGGTGGTGGTGGTGGTGGGGGGGGTGGCATACTGCTCCTCCCTCAGCTGTAATTTTGTCCTTATGCATACCTGCGTTTCAACAATGGGCTGTTAGTCAGCCAGTCACTCAGTCAGCCAGTCAGTCAGCCAGTCACTCAGTCAGTTAGTCACTCAGTCAGCCAGTTAGTCAGTCACTCAGTCAGTTAGTCACTCAGTCAGCCAGTCAGTCAGTCAGTCAGTTAGTCACTCAGTCAGCCAGTCAGTCAGTCAGTCAGTTACCCGATCAGTCACTCAGTCAGCCAGTCAGTCAGTCAGCCAGTCAGTCAGCCAGTCACTAAGTCACTCAGTCAGCCAGTCACTCACTCACTCACTCACTCAGTCAGTCAGTCAGTCAGTCAGTCACTCAGTTTGTCAGTCAGCCAGTCACTAAGTCAGCCAGTCAGTTACTCAGGCAGTCAGTCAGTCAGCCAGTCAACCAACCAGCCAGCCAGCCAGTCAGTCAGTCAGTCAGTCAGTCAGTCAGTCAGTCAGTCAGTCAGTCAATAAGGGACTTTCAGTCTGATGAGCTGCACCAGCCTACATAGAGCTACTGAATGTGATGAAACATGGAATCTACTAACTCATTAGAATAACTGCTTATCTCTCTGGCTGTATCATGCTAATATACACTACCGTTCAAAAGTTTGGGATCACCCAAACAATTTTGTGTTTTCCATGAAAAGTCACACTTATTCACCACCATATGTTGTGAAATGAATAGAAAATAGAGTCAAGACATTGACAAGGTTAGAAATAATGATTTGTATTTGAAATAAGATTTTTTTTACATCAAACTTTGCTTTCGTCAAAGAATCCTCCATTTGCAGCAATTACAGCATTGCAGACCTTTGGCATTCTAGCTGTTAATTTGTTGAGGTAATCTGGAGAAATTGCACCCCACGCTTCCAGAAGCAGCTCCCACAAGTTGGATTGGTTGGATGGGCACTTCTTTGAGCAGATTGAGTTTCTGGAGCATCACATTTGTGGGGTCAATTAAACGCTCAAAATGGCCAGAAAAAGAGAACTTTCATCTGAAACTCGACAGTCTATTCTTGTTCTTAGAAATGAAGGCTATTCCATGCGAGAAATTGCTAAGAAATTGAAGATTTCCTACACCGGTGTGTACTACTCCCTTCAGAGGACAGCACAAACAGGCTCTAACCAGAGTAGAAAAAGAAGTGGGAGGCCGCGTTGCACAACTGAGCAAGAAGATAAGTACATTAGAGTCTCTAGTTTGAGAAACAGACGCTTCACAGGTCCCCAACTGGCATCTTCATTAAATAGTACCTGTTAGAGCCTGTTTGTGCTGTCCTCTGAAGGGAGTAGTACACACCGGTGTAGGAAATCTTCAATTTCTTAGCAATTTCTCGCATGGAATAGCCTTCATTTCTAAGAACAAGAATAGACTGTCGAGTTTCAGATGAAAGTTCTCTTTTTCTGGCCATTTTGAGCGTTTAATTGACCCCACAAATGTGATGCTCCAGAAACTCAATCTGCTCAAAGAAGTGCCCATCCAACCAATCCAACTTGTGGGAGCTGCTTCTGGAAGCGTGGGGTGCAATTTCTCCAGATTACCTCAACAAATTAACAGCTAGAATGCCAAAGGTCTGCAATGCTGTAATTGCTGCAAATGGAGGATTCTTTGACGAAAGCAAAGTTTGATGTAAAAAAAATCTTATTTCAAATACAAATCATTATTTCTAACCTTGTCAATGTCTTGACTCTATTTTCTATTCATTTCACAACATATGGTGGTGAATAAGTGTGACTTTTCATGGAAAACACAAAATTGTTTGGGTGATCCCAAACTTTTGAACGGTAGTGTATATATATATATATATATATATATAGTGTAAGAGATGTAAAAATCCGGTCCCTAAAAAAAAAAACCCTAACCATGCTTTTACTCCAGCCATGCATTAAACGCGCTGATTGGGGAAACTACTCGGCGAGGTCAGCCGGTTTACTACATGGATGTATCAAAAACACGGTGAGGATTTTTACTTCCTGGACCGGGGGAGCATCGCTGATTCACCTGAACGAAGTTGAATGATTCTGAATGAATCCAAGTTAAATATGTACATTTATTTTATGTATCACAGAGTCATTAATAATGTAAGAGATGGAGCACTCTCTCTCATGTTGGGGTCATCTAGTCTGGCAGACAACTCCCACCTGACTCATTCATCATTCATTCATTAACTCTGCTACCTGCTGTACCTCGGACGTTTTGAGGGACCGATTCAATCGCTCACGCGCGCTCACACAAACACACGCGCGCACGTGCACGTGTCCATTCATAAGCTATCACTGTACTTAGGGGACGTTGCATGCTGGAATACAAATCACGACCTTTGTCGTCTGTCAATAGCTGATATACATAAGTAGATTAAACCTCTATTTTTCGGTACCAACCAAAGTAAATTATGGTACGTCTCACACACCAGTTCTGTTTAAAATGTTAGGCTTTGCATCTTTCAGTAATAGCACCAAGGCCATGGAAGTCAGCTTCACACCTCAATAAACTGATGTAATGGTGACATCAAATCTGCACTCGGATCCACCAATCAAAAGCAATGTAACACTGGTATCAGGCCTGTAACCACCTCCACCAATCAGAAGCAATGTAACACTGGTATCAGGCCTGTAATCACCTCCACCCATCAGAAGCAATGTAACACTGGTATCAGGCCTTGAATCACCTCCACCAATCAGAAGCAATATAACACTGGTATCAGGCCTGTAATCACCTCCACCAATCAGAAGTAACGTAACACTGGTATCAGGCCTGGAATCACCTCCACCAATCAGAAGCAATGTAACACTGGTATCAGGCCTGTAATCACCTCCACCAATCAGAAGTAACGTAACGCTGGTATCAGGCCTGGAATCACCTCCACCAATCAGAAGTAATGTAACACTGGTATCATCATCATCATCATCATCATCATCGGCGGTTACTTGGGGTTGAGTCTGCCTGTTCTTCTTCTAGGTCCTTGTGAGTATCCTTGCAGGGGGACGCCTGCACGTGACAGCTTTTTACATGGAGAGGCCGCTGCTTCTGCTGCCACCACACGGTCCTTGGCAGGGGGTGAACAGAGTCAAATGGCATGGAGAACCAAGATGATTGGGGACCATCCTCTGCTGCAGCCTTCATCCACCTTCACTGCCGTTGTGACCTAGAGACATCTTCCACCAGTTCTGCCGTTGAGGTCTTTGTTGGATCGCGCTTCGTCTGGAACCTACCCCTTGAACTATAAACCTTGGGTGACCCTACCAGGAGCCAAGCTCCAGATGGCATAACTCTTAGGATCATTGGTACACACAAGCTTCTCCACTACGACAAGGTGGAGATCCAGGAGAAGAACACTGGTATCAGGCCTGCAGCCAGTTGTGCCCATCAGCACTAATGTATTACGATTAGCGTCAATATGAGCTCAGCTCTTTTCTTCCAGGCTGACAGCGTGCAGGTGAAATCCTTACATGATGGACTACTGCACGGTGTTCATCCACACTGAGCAGATCTAACTGAAATCATAAAACATGGAATCCCAAATAGAGTCAAATGTGCGTGCTGTACCGAATTATATTCTATTTAATTGCTTCCCAATTTACACTCTCACCAGCATTAGATTTGCAGTAGAGGTCTCCAATTCCTTTTTAGTTGTATTTTTATGTCCCTTAACTCCATTTTATTTAATTTCTGTTTATTTGAGTAGATGTTATTGCATTTGCGGTACTGTATGTTTAGCTTGAATATAAGTTGAAATTATTATTGTTATAATTATTATTATTTTTTCTGCACCATGTTTGCCGTCTGTTTCTTTTGTTTTTGGCTGCTTACTGCTGCACACTACAGTTTGCCTGATGGGATGATGCTATTTCCTGTTATCTCTGTTGCTCCTCTTTCACGGTTGGTCAGCACATGGTATGTTGTCTTTCTCTACTTGCAGCAGTCGGGGTGGTTGAACAGCAGTACAGCCAAGAAGTCTGGGCCATTTTATGAGCTGGTTTTTGGAGGTAGGGGGAAGGATTCGTTCGTTCACCTTCAGCCGCTTCTCCGGGGTCAGGTCGTGGTGGCAGCAAGCTAAGTAGGGCACTCCAGACGTCCCTCGCCCCAGCAACGCCCTCCAGCCCCTCCTGGGGGATCCCAAGGCGTTCCCCAGGCCAGATTGGACATGTAGTCCCTCCAGCGAGTTCTGGGTCTACTCCGGGGTCTCCTCCCAGTTGGACGTGCCCAGAAAACCTCCTCAGGTGTCCGAGCTCCTCACCCCATCTCTAAGGCTGAGCCCAGACACCCTACGGAGGAGACTCATTTCAGCTGCTCGTATCCGCGATCTCACCCTTTCGGTCACTACCCAAAGCTCATGACCATAGGTGAGGGTTGAGGGGGAAGGATTCATCCCCCCCATTTTTGACCCCAATTGTATCCGGCTAATTACTCCACTCTTCCGAGCCGTCCCGGTCGCTGCTCCACCCCTTCTACCGATCCGGGCAGGGCTGCAGACTACCACATGCCTCCTCCCATACATGTGGAGTCGCCAGCCGTTTCTTTTCACCTGACAGTGAGGAGTTTCGCCAGGGGGATGTAGCGCATGGGAGGATCATGCTACCCTACCCCCCCGGACAGGCGCCCCGACCAACCAGAGGAGTCACTGGTGCAGCAACCAGGACACATACCCACATCCGGCTTCCCACCCACAGACACGGCCAATTGTGTTTGTAGGGACGCCCGACCAAGCTGGAGACAGCACGGAGATTCGAACCGGCGATCCCCGTGTTGGTAGGCTATGAAATACACCGCTACGCTACCTGGATGCCCCTAATTCACTATTTCATATATCCCCACATTCCTTTTCTATCTCTACGGTATTTCACCTCACCCCAGTGCTTATAGCCATGTATGGGTGTGTCCATATGTCATACTGTACATGTCTACATATCCATAACAGCAGCTTGATTTAAACAGCTGATGGAAGGCGCCCACTTGATGACAACCCATCTTCAGCCACCTCACAACCCTCACACCCATGTCAGCTTTCTGCACAGGTGACAGAGACCACACATCAGATCCCAGCGACTGGCAAAGCTTTTCATTTCCTGCTGGTGCTTTCCAGAAGCTCAGCCAGTTAATGTTGTTGTACCTGTTTCCACACCTCCTCCCCCGTTAACCCCCCCCCCGCCGTTTGGCCCAGCCTCGCAGTCATTAAACTTCATTATAGAGACAGTTGGTGCTTACGCAGGTGTGTGTGTGTGTGTGTGTGTGTGTGTGTGTGTGTGTTGGGGGATCATTGTAAAGGATGGGGTACCACTTGTACTTTACTGTAGTCAGCACACACTGACACACAAATGTATGCTCTTTCACTCACACACACACACACACAACCAGGATGATAACTTTAGTCCTACTTGCCACAATGGCCAACACACACACACACACACACGGACACACAAACACACACACACACAAAAGGAGGGCTCACACAAACACTAAAACACCCACCAGCAACCACCAATAATAATGAAGAGAAACATACTATATGCTCACTCACACACACATGCACAGCCATGTTCTTACACACACAGACACGCAAACACACACAACATGGATACACACCGAGGAAGGAAATCGGCGTGTGAGGCATACAACAGGCAACCCCGAGTCACTGGTAGGTCTACACTTACGTTTGCATTTACTCACGTGCTACACGCTTTACCCTGAGCAACTGACAGAAGTCATCAACCAGCACATCGGCCCCAGCGTTGCAGCGCTACACACAGTCATCACATCACAGACAAGCGTACACCTCATGCCAAGTACACAAAGAGGAAAATCCTGCGATTAACAGCAATCTAGGCAAAAAAAAAGGCGCTGCACAAAGACGTGAACCTGCACGGAACCACCTGCTTCTGGATTATGACACAACATGGACCTGCACGGAACCACCTGCTTCTGGATTATGACACAACATGGACCTGCACGGAACCACCTGCTTCTGGATTACGACACAACATGGACCTGCACGGAACCACCTGCTTCTGGATTACGACACAACACGGCCCGGATGGAACCACCTGCTTCTGGATTACGACACAACACGGACCTGCATGGAACCACCTGCGTCTGGATTATGACAGAACATGGAACTGCATGGAACCACCTGCTTCTGGATTATGACACAACATGGACCTGCACGGAACCACCTGCTACTGGATTATGACACAATATGGACCTGCATGGAACCACCTGCTTCTGGATTATGACACAACATGGACCTGCATGGAACCACCTGCGTCTGGATTACGACACAACATGGACCTGCATGGAACCACCTGCTTCTGGATTATGACACAACATGGACCTGCATGGAACCACCTGCTTCTGGATTATGACACAACACGGACCTGCATGGAACCACCTGCGTCTGGATTACGACACAACATGGACCTGCATGGAACCACCTGCTTCTGGATTATGACACAACATGGACCTGCATGGAACCACCTGCGTCTGGATTATGACACAACATGGACCTGCACGGAACCACCTGCTTCTGGATTACGACACAACACGGACCTGCATGGAACCACCTGCTTCTGGATTACGACACAACACGGACCTGCATGGAACCCCCTGCTTCTGGATTATGACACAACAGTGACCGCAGCACTAATCAATGGGTAGCTTTGACTAGTCAGAGTGAGTGGTCCAAGCCAGAGTTTCTACCAGTCACACAATTTGTTGTGCATTTCTTTTGTTTTGTTTTGTTTTTTGATTTCCTCCTTTTCCCCCAAATTGTATCCGGCCAATTACCCCGCTCTTCTGAGCCGTCCCGGTCGCTGCTCCACCCCCTCTGCCGATCCGAGGAGGGCTGCAGACTACCACATGACTCTTCCGACACATGTGGAGTCGCCAGCCGCTTCTTTTCACCTGACAGTGAGGAGTTTCACCAGGGGGACGTAGCGCGTGGGAGAACCACGCTATTCCCCTCCGCCCCCCCCCCTCGAAAAAGCGCCCCGATCGACCAGAGGAGGCACTAGCGCAGCGACCAGAACTTAAACCCACATCTGGCATCCCACCCGCAGACACGGCCAATTGTGTCTGTAGAGACACCCGACCAAGCCGGAGGTAACACGGGGATTCGAACTGGCGATCCCCGTGTTGGTTTTTGTTTTGTTGTTTTTGTATTTTCATTTTGATTCCTTTTGTGTTCATATAATTTTGGTACACACAGAATTGTAGCCATGTCATAAAAACCTTTTAGGATGCTTTTCACTGTGACTACACTACTGCACTATCTGCCCCACATGCACAGTTAGCGAGAACGACCGGGATTTCACTCATACCGAAAACGACCATAGGCGGTCAAAATGACGGCCGGTTTTTAAACTCTATATTCTGTCAAGATAAATACCCAGCTGAGATATTAATGCATTACATATGTTAATATGTCTGCTAAGAAACTAACTGACACCAATATGAAAAATTTTAACAACTTGAATACTATTTTTAAACTATTTAAAATGGCCGCCGTCCAACACCTGTAAATCCTGCAACGCCTCGGTGGTAGTCATGGTGCGTCTGTAACCAGACATATTGGCAATAATCAGAAATCAAGTGTAAACTATTCGTCTGCACTGGAGTACGCTAGTGTGCTTCTAGGACAGAGCAACGAACTTCACGAAGGAAATCACGCGACCAACACACGTCATAAATAGTCACATGACGCGCACGATCACGCTCATGGTCGTTTTAGGTAGCTCTTATAACTTTTCTGTGCAATTGCTCATTTTAATGCAAATATATGCAATATTAGGAGCGTTCATAGAGCGGCAGGTCTGTATCTTTTTTTCCACCACAAAGTTATTAAACTTTGAAAATCCAAAACCGTCAAATTGGCGGCCTTGGTCGTTCTATAAAGTACACGCTTCTGAGCATTGACTGACTTGCAGCAGGGGACATACAGGTTCAGGGGACATACAGTATATCACAATGTTCCACAGATACCTGCAGATCAGAATGAGCTGCAAGGTCTTCACTGAGGACGGAGGGACAGGTCACGTGTTCACAACACCAACATGTGTCAGCTGGTGAGTGGTGCTGGCTTGGCTTTGTGCACACGCGCATTAAAAGGCGACACGATCACACGTCAGAGGTTTACATGTGACGTGGATGAAACAAAGACTCACACAGCAACACACACACACAAACACACACACACACACTTGGCTGTCTGTCACAAGTTTAACTTCCCCACTCTTAGGAAGCCACACGAGACACAGCCATGCAGATCACACACACACACACACACACACACACACACACACACACACCTGGCTGGCTGTCACAAGTTTAACTTCGTCACTCTTAGGGAGCCACACTGAGACACAGACATGCAGAACACACACACACACACACACACACACACACACACACACACACACACACACACACACACACACACACACACACACACACACAGGTCCGCAGTTCAATCACACGTTGCTCTTTTTTTAGGTTCTCACCTGATCAGGTGTTTGTGTTTGTGTGTGGGAGGGATCTCTCTCAGCTGTCATTGCTGCTTTTCACCTGCAGGTGTGATGTCACACAGGTAACACTCTACAGGTGACAGCTGTCTGGAAATGAACCCGTGTGTGTGTTATGTGTGTGTACACATCCAACGTGACGTCATGTACTGCGGGCATCGTTATACTTCCAGCAATTATGCATTCAAATCAAATAAACTGGAGTCATTTAGTGTAAAGTCCTTTTGTGGTTGCTTGATAGAAACCACGACTGCTTGAAAACAAACCAAAAAAAAAGTCTTCCAAAGTCATGCCATTAAGAATTAAGTGATGTGCCAATGTCATTATCCTGGATGGTACCCTGTTACCATGGCGACCACAAACCCGCCCTTCCCACAACCACACATGCTATTAGCATCTCGACTCCCTGATTTCTATAGAGTGACGCAAAGTGTCTGCAGAGGAGACACTAGCTGCAGCCAGTCTCCGGACTTTATTAGAGTAAGCCTGCTTGTCACGTGACCAAGCATCCACTGACTGTTAGAGACACCAGGAGATGCTGCTGCCGCTGGAGCATCTTTGTTTACCCCAGACAGCATCCGGATGTGGGCCACTTCAGGCAATGATGCGGCACTGACGGCCTTCTTCTGGCCCTGACAAAATGGATGTGAGCCTGAAGTGGCCCGCATGTATAACAGCAAATATGGCCCAAATATGCCAAATCACATGTGGGTCTTTTTTGGAAAAGATGCAGTGCTCTGGGCAACATGTAATCTGGATGTGTCCCTGAAGTGGCCCGGGTGGTAAATGTTGAATATGGCCCAAACAGCACAAAACAAATATGGGCCACCTTTGGCAAATATGTGGCACATGCAGCATTGCTATGGCTTGGTTCTGGCCCAGATCTGGCAAACAGGAGCGGACCGCCCAAGTGCCATCATTCCACGCGGTATGTGGGCCGGATGAAAGTGTCGGGTGTGGGATGGGTCCGGGCCACAGCCATTTTTCCATCTGGAACGGCACCACCTTTAGAGATATGCAAGAGCTAGACACACAGACAGATGTACTGTGTGTGTGTGTGTGTGTGTGTGTGTGTGTGTGTGTGTGTGTGTGTGTGTGTGTGTGTGTGTGTGTGTGTGTGACTGCAGTAAGGGTGAATGTATAAGTGATGGCTGATTAGCATAAGGCTCAGGAATCGAGGCGTCTTAAACCTTTATTGCTTTACTCTGCATTCATTTCACAGAATCAACGCCGCGTCTCAGCCGACTATAAACAAACATTAATAATCCCCCCTTCTTTTTTTTTTCTATTCGCCCTTGTTTTAATAATGGCAAAGCGGGTTATTCTTTCCAATATTACTCACGGTGGGAACCGAGAACGACTGCTACTGTGTAAATAAACCTTCATAACAAATTTCATTATTAGGGATTTAGGAAGGGGTGAGTTTCAAGAGGCAGCAAACCGCTGACCAAAAGCCCACTGGAGCAACGCCTGATTAGAACCCGGCCGGCGCACAACACCACACACGTGCAGAGAAGCCTGCAGGGCCCCACCACAAACCTCCTCAGTAGTTAACAGTGGGAGACTGGAATTGTAACGGCCGCCTCCCACATGGGAACATGCTAAACTCAACATGAGCAAAACAGTACTCATGTTTTCCTGTGTGTGGGGGGCGTGGCTTCCTTCCCTGGCACTCTCCTGATTGGCGGCTCATTCACCACACCTGCCCAGCCTGCACACCTTCTGTCCACTCGTCAGTATATTTGATGCGGTTCTCCATCCACTCGTCAGTATTTGTGCTGCGGTTCTCCATCCACTCGTCAGCATATGTGCTGCGGTTCTCCATCCACTCGTCAGCATATGTGCTGCAGTTCTCCATCCACTCGTCAGTATATGTGCTGCGGTTCTCCATCCACTCGTCACCAGGTGGTTGTTCCACCACTGTGGTGGTGTGTTGTTCTAGGCTGCTCTGCAACTGCACATTCAGACTTATTCCTCATGTTGTGTGTGTTACCTATATTTACCCTGTCTCCTTGTGCTTCCAGGATCACTACTCTCTGGTCCCCTGCCTGTCTGTCTGTCTGACTTAGTCTGTCTGTCTGTGTCCATATGTCTGTGTCTGTCTGTCTGTCTGTCTGTCTGTGTCTGTCTGTCTGCCTGTCTGCGTCTGTCTTTCTCTCTGTCTGTCTGTCTGTGTCTATATGTCTCTGTCTTTCTGTCTCCCTCTCGTCTGTCTGTCTCTATCTGTCTGTCTCTGTCTCTCGCTCTGTCTGTCTGTCTGTCTCTATCTGTCTGTCTGTCTGTCTGTCTGTCTGTCTGTCTGTCTGTCTTTGTGGGGCAGCTCACTTCCTCGTCCGTCTGCCTTACCTGCCATCCTCATTCTCTTCATTCCTACAATAAACCTTCTACAGGTCCAGTGTCTGTGTGTGGGTCCACCTCCACTGATCATGACTTTCAGAGAAGCATCATGTAAAGCTGAAGGTGTCCACAACCTGTGCAGCTCTGATCAACTCTCAGCCGTGTCCAAAGTGCAACAGCTACTCTCCAGAAATTGGACTTGCTTTGTTTTTCATGTTTGCAGAGTGGTCGCTCCTGCTGTTTTTGTTTTTCATGAAGGTCTCCGTCTGAAAACGGCAAAACAGCGATATGCCACCTACATGATTAACTTCTCCATTTTATCTCTCAGCCAGTCTTCTCTGGCTCTCACAATCTGATTTACTCCACACCACACACACTCTCTCTCTCTGTCTTGTTAGGACTATGACAGTAAAGTGGACAGAGAGACAAGAGGAGGGTTGAGAGACAAGAGAAGGGTTGAGAGAGACAGGAGGAGGGTTGAGAGAGGCAGGAAGAGGGTTGAGAGAGACAGGAGGAGGGTTGAGAGAGACAGGAAGAGGGTTGAGAGAGACAGGAGGAGGGTTGAGAGAGGCAGGAAGAGGGTTGAGAGAGACAGGAGGAGGGTCGAGAGAGACAGGAGGAGGGTCGAGAGAGACAGGAGAATGGTCGAGAGAGACAGGAGGAGGGTAGAGAGAGACAGGGAGAGGGTTGAGAGAGACAGGAGGAGGGTAGAGAGAGACAAGAGGAGGGTTGAGAGAGACAGGGAGAGGGTTGAGAGAGACAAGAGGAGGGTTGACAGAGACAGGAACAGGGTTGAGAGAGACATGAGAAGGGTCGAGAGAGACAGGAAGAGGGTTGAGAGAGACAGGCGGAGGGTTTAGAGAGACAGGAAGAGGGTAGAGAGAGACAGGAGAAGGGTCTAGAGAGACGTGTAACTTTTATTTCTGAGGAAGAGGAGAAGGGAAGGCACGGTATACTGGCGACACGGTGGGAGAAGATGAGGAGAGGGGCAGGGAGCAGTGGATTCGTCGTAAGTGATATTGTTTATCTATATTTCTCCTAAAAGCAGAGCTTCTATCCATTTAGTGTCTCCACAACAAGATTAACCTTTACAGCATCCAGACACACAACTGTCAGCACACGGCGAGTACACATACCCCTCAACCGGCATCGACGTGCATGCTGCAGAAAGCTGCACGAGAAGGAAAGGGTTTCGTGTCACCTTTCCACCTGACCCGCGGTCATGTATTTCATTACTTGAATGTCTGAGAGCTCAGAGGCAGAACTGGATAAACGTGTGTACTTACAGTAGCAGTCATCTCGCACAAAAGTCTGACATGAAATGACGAGGTCAGGCTATCATACTGCTGAAGTTCTTCCCTCCACTTTATGGTGCATCAACAGAATCCGAGAGACCGCACAGCCATCAGTCTAACCCCTCCTGTTGCACATTTACATACACGCCTTACAATAGAGTCGGTACAGAAAACCAAACGCTCTTCACCTTTCTGATCTGAATGACGGAAAGGAGAAAACAGAAACCATTCCAAAAGGTTCTACACCGAGCTGGACTGTGGCATGCCGACAGCCCAAACAGATGAGACATTTGTCAGAGAAAACATGCTACCTGATGTCAGCATGACAAAGAGACAGAAACACAATTAACTCACAACTAACTCACAACTAGATGGTGGGAAGATGGCGGCGCAAATTCACGTTTGCAGCGGCCTCACCCAGTACCATCCATGCAGTGTCTTTGTCCATGTCTGCGTCTAAGTTTGTTTTGCCTTCATTTGATGGCTGGGAGAGCTGGTGCTGAATCAGCTGGGACAGCTTGGTCTGTTGCCTCCTGTGGGCCCAGGGACCACGGCCCTGACCAGAGCTGCGCCCGAAGAGGTAACACCAAGGAAGGTCTGACAGGACACAGCTCCGGTCAAGGTCGTGGTCCCTGGGCTATGCTAACTGCTAGCCCATGCATACCGGAAGTTCCGATAACACCAAGGGCGGTCTGGCGGCGGCCTCTCCTAGCCTTGACTGTGTTTTAGTGTCGTCGGGTGGAGTGCAGGGAGGTGTGTTGAAGGTATATGGCTGGGAGAGCTGGCGTTGGATCAGCGTGGGGAGCCTGGTCTGCTGCATCTAGTGGGCCCAGGGACCACGGCCCTGCCGGAGCTGCACCCGAAGAGGGAACACCGAGGGCAGCCTGATAGGACACGGAAACGGGGCAGGCTAAACTAACTGCTAGCCCATGCAGGACAGTGGACTTTTTGGACTGTGCTGTTTTTGGTGCTGTTTTGGGGAAATCTGGGATGTGTTTTTTGTGTTTTGCGTCGCACTGCTGTGGGCTGGGGGAAATGGAATTTCGCTTCTTTTGTGTACGCAAGTACATGAATGAAATGACAATGAATTGTTCCTGATCCCTGAACTAACTAACTAATGTCTTCACTGGCATTAGATATGTCTTAATGTGTTTGGCACCTGGCCAATACTGCAACACTGCCCAGGATTAAACCCCACGGCCTGCTCCAAAGCCATGCCCTACAGATGCTGACAGTGACAGAGGCCTGCAGCAAACATCTCAACACTGGTCCATGCTGGACAACACAGAGAAAGGTGCTGGGGTTGTTTTGTCCATCCATTATCCAAGCCACTTATCCCACTGCGATTGCGAGATGCGGGAGCCTATCCCAGCAGTCATGGGGCAGCAGGTGGGGAGACACCCTGGACAGGCCGCCAGTCCATCACAGGGCCCACAGACACAGAGACAGACACACAGACACAGACACACACACACGTACACATTCATACCTAGGGACAATTTAGTACGGCCGATTCATCTGACCTACATGTCTTTGGACTGTGGGAGGAAACCGGAGCCCCCGGAGGAAACCCATGCAGACACCGGGAGAACATGCAAACTCCACACAGAGGATGACCTGGGATGACCCCCAAGGTTGGATTCCCCCGGGGTTCGAAACCAGGACCCTCTTGCTGTGAGACGACCGCACTAACCACTGCACCACCGTGCCAGCTGTCATAATGGATTCTCAATTTTTGTCAGGGCACACACACACACACACACACACACACACACACACACACACACACACACACACACACACACACACATTCTTACCAACCACTTGTGACGCTCTGAGATGCCTTTCGCTAGCTGGCAGGTGATAATGTAGGTTGCTACCCCTCAGCTGGCTGTAACTGTACCGTTGTAATTAAAAGCGGTGAGCGTAGCGGTGAACTGGAGCGTAGACGTTCGGTGATCTCAGATAATCTCTGCCTGGGCCACAGATCAGTGTCTGTTACACAGGATTAAATAAAAGCTAGGCTGGAAACGACACGCGGCCTCGAGATCATATCGGGAAATCAGAGGAGTCTGTCTCCCATGTTCATCCAGTCTCTGTCCTCGTCCCTTCAGAAGTAGCTATAGTAAAAGTCCCACTGCGTGTATTTGTCACTCATCCGTCCTGCATCGTTATTCTATCAGGAGGACACTACTGTAGGAGTCCCTCTTCGTGTGTTCATGTTGCATCATTCCTGCAATCGCAGTACATGTAGAAGTCTCTCATTTACCACAGAGCCTCTCCATGTTACGTTGAGCTATGATGACAACCTCCATGATGAGGTTCTCCTCAGCCTCTTCCTCTCGCTTCTTTTTCCTCAATATTTCCATTCCCTTCTCTTCCCTTCTCTTTCGCTTCTCTGCCACTTCTTTTCTTCCCCCTCAGTGTGTCACACCATCCACCCCATTTTCTCTGTTATTCTCCCCTCTCAGTTTCATTCATACATTCATTCATTATCCAAACCGCTTATCATGCTCTAAGGGTCGCGGGGATGCAGGAGCCTATCCCAGCAGTCATTGGGCGGCAGGCGGAGAGACACCCTGGGCTGGTCGCCAGACCATCACAATAGTAATTCAATGAGAGATTAATTTCAAATGACAGTAAAATTGACCAATCATATCTTCTCTCTAAATGGGTGGGCTTTATTATCACTAACTTTATGATGTTCCGCCCACTGCAAGGGGACACGAATCACAAGATAGCGGGGAGGAAAAAAAACAAAACACAGATGAACTAGCTAGCTAGTTAGCCTGTTGGTTCATGATGAGACCCTTAACATGGGAATTGTCAGTTCAAATTCCCGTGTTACCTCCGGCTTGGTCGGGCGTCTCTACAGACACGATAGGCCATGTGTGAGGGTGGGAAGCTGGATGTGGGTATGTGTCCTGGTCGCTGCACTAGCGGCTCCTCTGGTCGATCGGGGCACATGTTGGGGGTGGGGGGAGGGGGAACTGGGGGAATAGCATGGTCCTCCCACGCGCTACATCCCCCGGGGGAAACTCCTCACTGTCAGGTGAAAAGAAGCGGCTGGTGACTCCACATGTATCTGAGGAAGCATGTGGTAGTCTGCAGCCCTCCCCGGATCAGCAGAAGGGGTGGAGCAGCGACCGGGAGGGCTCGGAAGAGTGGGGTAAGTGGCCGGATGCAATTGGGGAGAAAAAGGGAGGGCCCTTAAACAAACAGGGACACAGACTGTCTCGAAAAACACGCTCACACAAAAATCTTGCATATACACATGGTTGTGCATGTTCCACAAGGAGGTGTCTACTGCACACAACATGCACACATAGTACCACAAAAACAGGCACACTAGTGTGTTCATAGGCAGGACGAGGGCAGCAGGTGTTGGGAAGCTAAATTTCCGAGGATTTTCTTAAAACGAAATTAGCTTAAGCCGCATAGCTAGACTGGCACTTACAAATAAAGTCCTTGTCTAACTAAAATACGACTCAATGAACCTCATTCAACTGTGAGCATGTTACTCAAACTTACAATCAAATTTCCCGTTAGGCCTACACATTACCATCGCTGGTGTCATCACATTGAGATGGCGCCACAGAACAACGGCATTCACTCTTCAAACAGATTGATATTCATTTATCCTGAGGTCGGTTTGCCTTTACCAGTCAGAGATGTTTGTGTTGTTATTGTTTAAGAGGACTACAGCCGTACATCTCAAAATGCTGTTTGTGTGCACCTATTAGCTGTGGCTGGTACACACAGGATCTCAAACCCACATTTATTATAACCTTTTTTCCCCACGGTGCTGCACCGCTACCACCATGGGCTGTTGATATGGTCACTCACTCACTCACTCACTCCCTCACTGACTCTCTTTCTCACTCACTCACACTCACTCTCACTCACTCACTCACTCACTCACCCACACTCACTCACTCACTCACTGACACTCACTCACTCACACTCACTCTCTCACTCACTCACCCACACTCACTCACTCACTCACTCACTCACTCTCTCACTCACATACTCTCTCACTCACTTACATAGTCACTCACTCACTCACAATCTCACACTCATTCACTCTCTCACGCACTCACTTAATTTCAATTCAATTCAATGATGCTTTACTGGCATGACTGCATTAATTACAATGTTGCCAAAGCAGGTGACAGCAAAACAGGTCAACAGAGCACCAAACGAACTAACTCACTCACTCACACACTCATTCACACTCTCATTCGAGCTATTTACAATGGAGAGGCCCGCGCCCGCCCACCACACACACACACACACACACACACGCATACACACAGAGCGCTAAATTATTAACAATTCAGTTCTGAGAAGAAAGTGAAAAGGAAGGTAGTGCCATTGTTTCTATAAATTATACACAAGCAGTTTGTTTCTAAACAGACAAGGACTATTAGCTGTTTTATTTTCTCTTAATTGTCCCTTAATCTAACTGTAAATTGTTTTTTAATTTAATGAGGTTGCATGACGAGAGTTCTTCAACAGAAGAATTCCTTCATTTATGTATTTGAATTTTGATTGATGTTATGAATCCACAAAAACCTGTTTTTACCCTGTGGACTAGGCACGGGTTTATCAAGCTAGCGTCAAACCCTGGAGCATTAAGTTAAGTATGAAGTTAAGTATTTTGCCTTTAGATACTTCCACAGCTCAGGAACCAGGAGGAACCTGGGCCCTCACTAACCATCACAACCAGTATGAGGCCTTGTTCACTGCCAGTCCATGCTATGATGTCCTGAGATGACTTCTCATCCACGCAGGTGCAAAAAAGCATTTACTTTATCAGTAACAAAGTTCTCTGATGAGTCCAGGTACTCGAATTCAGTACCACCTCAGGATGAGCTTCCATATACAAGCTGCCTTCAAATGTTGGTTGAAGGCCACTAGCGGAGCCAAAGGGGTGTCAGGGGTGGCACTGGACACCCCTGATATCTGATTGGCCACCCCAGGTGCCTCCCATCTCATCTCATCATCAGCCGCTTCTCCGGGGTCGGGTCACGGGTGGCAGCAAGCTAAGTAGGGCACTCCAGATGTCCCTGTCCCCAGCAACACCCTCCAGCTCCTCCTGGGGACCCCAAGGCGTTCCCAGGCCAGAATGGAATTGTAGTCCCTCCAGCGAGGTCTGGGTCTACCCCGGGGTCTCCTCTCAGTTGCCCGGAAAACCTCCAAAGGAAGGCACCCAGGAGGCATCCTAATCAGATGTCCGAATCACCTCAACTGGCTCCTTTCGACACGAAGGAGCAGCGGATCTAAGGGTGGCTCCCTAAAAAATATAATTCTCTACTGGCAGTTTGATACTGACTGACATCTCATTTCACCTCTTGTCGAAGGAAGCGTTTATATCCAGTGGCGTCTTTTTCACATCGAGGACGAAGAAGAGAGTATTCCACAGCTCACAGGTCACATGAGAGACTGACACAAGTTACAGACCTGCTGTGAAAGCACCATATTGAAGTAAGCTTAAAGAGAGACTGACATGCCCTTTCTGAACACATTTTTTTTCTAATTTGGGAGTTTTAATCATAACCGAAAATAGGTGTGGTTTTATGAATTCAAAGCTATTGGCTACTGTCTTCCTGGGGGGTCGTTTGGGTGTGGCTTGGTGTTCGCCTGGGTGGGTTTCGGTACCGCTTGTCATTTGCTGTAGAAAAAAATGAGAAATTCAGTGGTGCGAGGATTTGAATCACTGAGCTAACTAGCTAGCTAGCTAAATACAACTTGGCAAATAATATGTTCGATGATACAAATAACTTTTTGTATAGTGGAAATCCACTGCAAATCAGTGTGTTGTTAGGCTACAGCACTGAGGGGGTGGGGCAGCGACCGGGACAGCTCGGATATTGTGAAGATAGATAGATAGATAGATAGATAGATAGATAGATAGATAGATAGATAGATAGATAGATAGATAGATAGATAGATAGATAGATAGCAATACATCGTAGCAAGATCGATAATAAAGTCTCAGCAAAATAGCACAAACTGGAGCCAAGTAGCTAGCAGGAGGGGGTGAAAGAACGGCTTCTCCGTGGTTTTATAGCATCTCGCTACGGACACACCCTGTATGCAGATTGACTGGTGTCTATGTATCCACTGGCACAATTTGTCATTGGACGCCATCTACAGTCAATCACAGATCTCTCTTGAGTGGCCGCAGACGCGCTGTTTTGGCCACTGAATTACATAGCCTATCAGTAGGAATTTTCAGATTTTGATGTCAATATCCCTTTAAAGATTTAGCATCTGGATTAGGTTTCCTGAACAGCTTTTACTACAGTTGAGCCGCTGTGGAGATGTATTTTGGCAATTTGGCTCCATAACAGACAGTCAATCGGATAAGAGAGATCGGTTCCCAGTTCCGCCCAACAGGAGGTTTACATGTGTGCTAGTCAGATTGTCGTACTTGAACTCAAAACTAACAATTATTATCAATCTGTTAACGTTACTCGAAAGATTCAACAATTTGCAGATGGCCTGTTTGCTGTCGTAAAGGTGTAAAGAAATTACAGCTACTTACAGCAGAGAAATATGGCAGAGAAATAAATACTTACTTTATATGTTAAATAGGAGTTGCTGTTGAGAAATTATGTTTTTGAATAAAAACCACCTTCCAATAATTACACGGAACATTATCCATCCATCCATCAATTATCCAAGCCACTTATCCTCATCAGGGTTGCACGGACGCTGGAGCCTATCCCAGCAGTCATTGGACAGCAGGGAGGGGGACACCCTGGACAGGCCACCAGGGGCCCCCACACACACACCTAGGGACAATTTAGTGTGTCACCTGACCTACATGTCTTTGGACTGTGGGAGGAAACCGCAGCACCCAGAGGAAACCCACACAGACACGGGGAGAACAGACCCGGGACGACCCCCAAGGCTGGACTACCCCGGGGCTTGAACCCAGGACCTTCGTGCCATGAGGCAACCGCGCTAAACACTGCGCCACCGTGCCGCCCAAGGAACATTATGTAAGTTTGTAATATTGATAGACATGAAAATCATTTTTCTTTTTCACGTCCACTTCTGCTAGATAACGTTTTGTGCAGGCATATCTTGTGTTTTCAGTCAGACAGAAAAACTCATATTGTTCGACCTGAGTGGATCAGAGAGGTCTGTACAAGTTGGTCATAACTAATATGTCAAATTTCAGTGTGTGTGGGTTTTTTTCGCTTGTAAATTTACTTCCATAAACTATGCAAATTATGTCACAAACAAATGCGATTTTATCTCCTTGGTGTTCGTGCTTTATTTTCTGAAAATATTTTGGATGTTCGACAGATTATATATTCATGAAAACAGAGTGACCAAAGTTTCTCCAGTATGTGATGTGTGTGCGTGCGTGTGTGAAGGGAATAGAGCTGCAGTCCCGAGGTAGGGACACTGACTAGCCACGGTTTGTTAAAGAATTCTAGTTAACTAACTCTAGTGGGGGCATCCGGGTAGCGTGGCGGTCTATTCTGTTGCCTACCAACATGGGGATCGCCAGTTCGAATCCCCGTGTTACCTCCGGCTTGGTCGGGCGTCCCTACAGACACAACTGGCCGTGTCTGCGGGTGGGAAGCCGGATGTGGGTATGTGTCCTGGTCGCTGCACTAGCGCCTCCTCTGGTCGGTCGGGGTGCCTGCTGGGGGGCACTGGGGGGAATAGCGTGATCCTCCCACGCGCTACGTCTCCCTGGCGAAATCCTCACTGTCAGGTGAAAAGAAGTGGCTGGCAACTCCACATGTATCGGAGGAGGCATGTGGTAGTCTGCAGCCCTCCCCGGATCGGCAGAGGGGGTGGAGCAGCGACCGGGACAGCTCGGAAGGGTGGGGTAATTGGCCGGATGCAATTGGGAGAGAAAAGGGAGAAAAATCAGAAAAAGAAAAAACCAACCCTAGCGGACTACACAATCTGCCACACAGAATAACTCCGGGTTAAGTGAATTACAACTGACACGTCTCCCTCTAATCAGCAATCAGAGGAGTCATTCATGCTCCTTAGATGCCAGGCTAGGGCTATGCAGGGTCTATGGACCCCCTGAAGTAGCCCTGGTCACCCCCTGGCCGACCCATTAATAAAACTGTAGTTCCGCCACTACTGAAGGCAATACCCGCAAGAGACATCACAGATCAACTGACGTATCAACAGACCCCTCTTTAAATAAACTATTGAGTTTGTAGAAAGTCACAACAACAAGCTTTAACTTGAACAGAAAACAAAACAAGTACTGGCAGACAAGTACTGCAAGTACTGTTAAGATGAATGGTTAAGATACATGGTTAAAATGGAGACTGACAAGATCCACACTCTCGTCTGTATCCGGGCACAAGAGAAAACCCAACAAGAGCTTGACTCGGCAGTTTGCACCGAGGAGCTGCTTAAAAAGCGAGTAAACCCTGGTCTTTAGGGCTGGTGTGTGGCTCCCCGTCAACAGCGGGGATCCGCTGTGGGCTGCAGCCACCGCGGGCGACGCGGCCACCACACCAGCTGGAACTGAGGGGCCTGCCTGCTGCATGCTCCCAGCGCCGGCAACCGGAAGTTCACCCATCTCTCACCTTTCACAAACAAACGAATTCCCCATACGCCTCACAAAGCGCAGTGGTTTCATTGACCATCTCTTCTTCCAACGTAGTTCTGCCCCTTTCTAAACACTGCCAGCAAAATTAGCTCTTTTTGCTCATCTTAGCGAAAACATTTCTGTTGCACACCATCTCTTTGCTGCCTTGGTTATCGTGAGCGCTTTGTTACTTCGGCGCCTGATTTGTCTGCATGATATGGAGTGGCATACACGACACTGCCATCTAGAGAGCAGCGGTGATCCAACAGTTTATGGGTTATGTTGGGTTGTAGTATAAATCAAGTCTTACTCCTTATGCACCTACAGCAGAGCCCTACTGCCATCTTGATATGGAATTATACATCTCGCCTTTGTGTATCTCTCCCTACTCACACTGATAAAAAGGGTATAAAGAGGTGTAGATGTAGAGGACAGTGATGGAGGTGGCCATGTGTAAAGGATATAAAGGGGTGTAGATGTAGAGGACATTGGTGGTGGTGTCCACATATAAAGGATATATAAAGGGGTGTAGCTGTAGAGGGCAGTGATGGAGGTGTCCACATATAAAGGATATAAAGGTGTGTATATGTACAGGACAGTGATGGAGGTGTCCATGTATAAAAGATATAAAGGGGTGTAGCTATAGAGGACAGTGATGGAGGTGTCCACATATAAAGGATATAAAGAGGTGTAGCTGTAGAGGACAGTGATGGAGGTGTCCACATATAAAGGATATAAAGGGGTGTAGCTGTAGAGGACAGTGATGGAGGTGTCCATGTATAAAGGCTATAAAGGGGTGTGTAGATGTAGAGGACAGTGATGGAGGTGTCCATGTATAAAGGGGTGTAAATGTAGAGGACAGTGATGGAGGTGTCCAAGTATAAAGGATATAAAGGGGTGTAGATGTAGAGGACAGTGATGGAGGTATCCATGTATAAAGGCTATAAAGGGGTGTAGATGTAGAGGACAGTGATGGAGGTATCCATGTATAAAGGATATAAAGGGGTGTAGATGTAGAGGACAGTGATGGAGGTGTCCGTGTATAAAGGACATAAAGGGGTGTAGATGTAGAGGACAGTGATGGAGGTGTCCGTGCATAAAGGATATAAAGGGGTGCAGATGTAGAGGACAGTGATGGAGGTACCTAATGGATTACACCTTTCTTTTATATTTACTACTTTTAAGATTTTTGTGTCTGCAGTTCTCTTTGGTCTACCAAGAGCAAACAAAAACTGAAATGGAGTTCCAATCCAGCATGTTCGACAGACACTGTTGACAGTATTTAAAATACCTCAGCTTTTAAGCTGCCAAGTCATTAACCCGCCATGTGATTTGATCAAGCCCGTTGTGATCGCCGACCATTTAGAGATATTATTAACCGAATAAAGAAGCAATTTTAGGGCAGTTTATACTGGCTTTCAGTTTGTCTTGACAAAATAACTTTCTCTATCTAGCCATTATGTGATTTACTTGTAACACATTCCAATTGTATTTGTAATTCCAATTTCCTCTCAGGGTTGACCAAGGTATTTCTGATTCTGAATACATCATTAAATACTCTGTATTTTTCCAACAATAGAAGATCTGCCTACATAACTAATGCATGCATTTATCATATTGTAATTGTGTCTTATAAGTGATTATAACGCATTATAAAATGATTATCATATATTACAAATGTAAGAATTTTAATATGAGAATTATAATAAATCCTAAGAAAGAAATGGAGGTGAGTGACCAGCAATTATGAAGTATTATGACCTTATCAGTCACAATAAAATGCTTTATGTGTTATGATTATTGTTGTAAAGAATTATGAATATGTGAGTGCTTATAACTATAATTATAAGGTGCTATAAGCAGATTATAAGGCAGTGTGAGTGTGTTTATATTGCATTATAGACAGAGATTGCAGTGTAATTCAATTCAATTCAATTTATTTTTATTAAAAACAATGTGTAGGCACATGTTAAAAATGAAATGAAGTTGCAGTAAAATTTAAAATGTACAGCAGCGATTGCCTAAGCACATCAGTTTTTCCATTTTTATTTACCACCTTCTATTTCTTTTTCCCTTGTCACTGCAGTTCTGCACTGCAATGGAGACAAACGCAGGATGTAGTCTATCCACTGGCTCAGAGTACTGGATTAGTAACTCTCTCATGGAGAATGGCATTTTAACGCACGAGGATGGTAGGGAATTATATCAAAATGACCACTCTGCTTGAAGGCCCCGGAATTATAATGACATAATCAAGGATGAAAATAAAATGTCCAGTAGTTATTAACGCCTTAAAGTGAAAAAGTTGGTGTGTCAGTTCAGAGATTATATGAAATGAAGCAATCAGAACCATTTTTTTATCCAAATTTCCTCAATAGCAAGTGATCTTGTCATTCATTCATCCATTCATTCATTCATTCATCAGCTGCTTCTCCAGGTTTGGGTCGCGGTGGCAGCAAGCTAAGTAGGGCACTCCAGACGTCCCTCTCCCCAGCAACACCCTCCAGCTCCTCCTGGGGGATCCCAAGGTGTTCCCAGGCCAGATTGGACATGTAGTCCGTCCAGTGAGTTCTGGGTCTACCCCGGGGGCTCCTCCCAGTTGGCCATGCACGGAAAACCTCCAAAGGAAGGCGCCCAGGGGCCATCCTAATCAGATGCCCGCACCACCTCAACTGGCTCCTTTCGACGCGAAGGAGCAGAAGCTCTACTCAGAGCTCCCTTTGGATGTTCAAGCTCCTCACCCTATCTCTAAGGTTGAGCCCAGACACCCTATGGAGGACACTCATTTCAGCTGCTTGTATCCACGATCTCACCCTTTCAGTCACTACCCAAAACTCATGACCATAGGTGAGGGTTGGAACAAAGATTGACTGGTAAATTGAGAGCTTTGCATTCCGGCTCAGCTCCCTCTTCACCACAATGGTCCGGTACAACGTCCACATTACCACTGATGCTGCACCAATCCGCCTGTCAATCTCCCGCTCCATCCTACCCTCACTCGTGAACAAGACCCCGAGATACTTGAACTCCTCAACTCCTTGAGGCAACAACTCATCCCCAACCCAGAGGGAGCAATCCACCATTTTCCTGTAGAGAAGCATGGCCTCAGACTCGGAGGTGCTGACTCTCATCCCGGCCACTTCACACTCGGCTGCAAACCGCCGTGATCTTGTCAGGCGTTTCCTTTTTGCTTGAATGTTTGCTGATGACGTAGTCTTTTTCACAAGGAAGTCCGGCTGATAGAAACACAACAGATAACCTGAATCTTTAAGATTTTGAAAGAAATTATATAATTATAATTGACATGACACGATACGGGAAAGATGGCCTGGTTAGAATGTCGGCTGATGGTTTGGTTGTGGGATCAGTTGGTGCGATTTAATTTTTTTCCCCCAATTTGATTTAAGACACGAGCATTCTTATTAATTGAGGTGTATTAGTATTCTAGATTCTCTCTCTCTCTCTCTGACCTGGTCTCCTGTAGTGTTAATATTGGCTGTCCTCTAACTTCACACACACACACACACACACACACACACACACACACACAGCCCCAGTCTATAGGGGACTGGCATGACAGGCATACACTTGAGGGGTCACCTTTGGAAACTGACTCAACAATATTACCCTATCTGTCTTTTTTCTTTTTTTCTTTTTTTTCACTCTCCCATGCTTAGTCATACGAGCCGTGGGGAGATTTATCATTAGTAGTGTCAGACCGGTACAAACCACACACTGCTCAAGATCATGTTAGGAGTCTTGATGCTCTGCTTAACAATCTTTCCCTCCCTATATTCTCCCCTCTCCTCTCTCCTCTCTCTCTCTCCTTCGCTGTCTGGACAAAAAGGCTGAGAGAAAGTTTGGATGCTGAACAGTTGGTAGGTCACTAAGTGTCAAAACAAGGATATTTCATCCAAGTCAGATGAAAAGTTCATTGGAGGAAGAGGAAGCAGACATGGACAAGAGAGGACAGCAGAGAAGAGGAAGTACCATCCATCCATTATCCAAACCGCGTAACCTGCTCTCGGGGTCGCGGGGATGCTGGAGCCTATCTCAGCAGTCACTGGGTGGCAGGTGGGGAGACACCCCGGACAGGCCGCCACAGGGCCAATACACACACACACACACACACACACACACACACACACACACACACACACACACACACACACACACACACACACACACACACACACACACACACACACACACAAACACACACACCCCTAGGGACAATATAGTACGGCAGATTCACCTGACCTACATGTCTTTGGACTGTGGGAGGAAACCGGAGCCCCCGGAGGAAACCCATGCAGACATGGGGTGGACATGCAAACTACACACAGAGGATGACCCGGGACGACCCCCAAGGTTAGACTACCCCTGGGTTCGAACCCAGGACCTTTTTGCTGTGAGGCGATCGCCACGCTAACCACTGCACCACCACTGAAGAGGAAGTACTCGTCAATAAATTCTCTCCTTCCTCTTTCTTCCCCAAAACCTCCCAGCCAACTGCAGCAGGATTCAAACTCGCGACTTGTCACATCTGGCGTGTTGGAGACACTAAGCTCGGCACATTATTGGTGACAGGGAAGATAAATTTGCTGGCTATTCATGGGCGACCTTTTCATCTCGATGCTAGTTCCCAGCCAGCCTTGTCCAGCGCTATCAGAGTATTGACCATGGATAGGTCACAGTGTGTGTGTGTGTGCACGTATGCGTACAAACGTACATCAGGGGGACAGCAAGACTACAGGATGTCCTAAAAGTCTGGGAATGCCATCACTCCCATCACTGTAAGTGACCCCAACATAACCCATGAACTGCTGGTCAGTTCAGCTTTTGACTCGTTTGAGGCATTCAGCTGAACTTCTTACCAACAGAGGCTGCAGGACGTAGCTTAAAGTCCTGGATGCAGAAACAACCAACAAAAAAAGAAATTTCCCTGACGACTAGTTTACTTGGCAACGACGTGGCATCAGTTGGACCTGTGATGTCATTCCTCTGTGTGATTTGGCATAGGTGCTGTTGTTATTAAAGGATGGATGGACGGATGGATATGTAAGGTTAATGGGTTATGTCAGTAGGAGGAGGAGAATAGATAGATATATAGATGGATAGATAGATGGATAGATAGATGGATAGCTAGCTAGATAGATAGATAGATAGATAGATAGATAGATAGATAGATAGATAGATAGATAGATAGATAGATAGATAGATAGATGAATAGATAGCTAGATAGATAGATGGGTGGATGGATGGGTGGATGGATGGATGGATGGATGGATGGATGGATGGATGGATGGATGGATGGTCCTGAGGGGACGCTAACTCTCCCTCCATGGGTTCATCGGTGCACAGAGGGGGGTAACATGCAGGCTTAATGTAAATAGCTGGTGTGACATGCAGCTTAGCACAAAGTGTGTTGCAACATAAGCAGCTTTCAGTCAGCACACAGCAAACATCAGGCTTAGTCCCCTGGCTTATAACTAGGCAGAAATCCCATTATCTTCCATCTTCTCTCTCCCTCTCACTCCCTCCTTCCCTCTCACATGGCTCCGAAGCAGGCTTCCTTTGATCTCTCCCTCTCTCACTCTCTCTCTCCCTCCCTCCTCACCCCCTCTCTCTCCCCCTCCCTCCTCCCCCCCTCTCTCCTTCTCTCCTATGACTCATTATCTAAAGATCTATTCATACATCTCCCCATTTCCTCCCATCTCTTTCCCCACTGTTTCCCTTCACATTCCCAAGGCTTGGAATCATTTATCCATCGTTGCATCTCTCTCTCTTCCCATCTTCCTTACCTCTCTCATCCTCTCTCTCTCTCTCTCTCTCTCTCTCTCTCTCTCTCTCTCTCTCTCTAATCTCTGTGCCACAGGTTATCTTTTTAGGTTATCCCTTTATCTTTTTTTCCAATCTCACTTTGCTTCTAAATTTTCCTCCCTTCCACTCCTCCTTCCAGCCACTCTCTCCCCCAGTCTGTCTTCTAACTCATCTCTGCCTTCTTATACATGAACACTTCAAGCCACTGTGATTATCATCCATCCATCCATTCCTCCACCTCTCTGTCCTTCTGCTTAATTCCTTCTTTCTGCCCGCCTCTTTCTTTCTTTTTCGCTCTCACTTTATCACTCCATTTGTCTGTCTTTTACCCTCTTTCTCCCTCCGTGTATCATATATTACAGAATCTCTAAACTAAAATAGGGGTCGGTAAGAGTCACCGCTTCCGGTGTGGGAAGATGGCGGCGCGAATTCATGTTTGCGGCGGCTTCACCCAGTACCGTCCATGCAGTGTCTTTGTCCGTGTCTGCGTCTGTTTGTTTGGTCTTTGTTTGATGGCTGGGAGAGCTGGCGCTGTATCGGCTGGGGGAGCGTGGTCTGCTGTGTCCTGTGGGCCCAGGGACCACGGCCCTGACCAGAGCTTTACCTGAAGAGGAACACCGAGGGTGGTCTGACAGGACGCAGAAGCGGGGCAGGCTAAGCTAACTGCTAGCCCACGCAGACCGGCAGTTCCAATAACACTGAGGGCGGTCTGGCGGCAGCCTCACCTTGCCTTGACTGTGTTTTAGTGTCGTCGTGTGGAGTGCGGGGAGGTGTGTCGAAGGTGTCTGGCTGGGAGAGCTGGTGTTGGATCAGCTGGGGGAGCCGGGTCTGCTGTGTCTGGTGGGCCCAGGGACCATGGCCCTGCCGGAGCTGCGCCCAAAGAGGAAACATCAAGGCCGGTCTGACAGAAGGGGAACCAGGGCAGGCTAAGCTAACTGCTAGCCCATGCAGACCGGCAGTTCCGGCAGTCATCTTTTGGACCGTGTTGCACTGAGTGAACTGTGTTGTTAACTGTGTGGGGTTTTTTGGGGTTTTTTTGCTTTGTTCTCTGTTTTTGTATGTTTTTGGTGGTGTCGTTTTTGGGAAATCTTGGATGTATGTTTTTGTCTTTTGTGTCGCACTGCTGTGGGCTGGGGGAAACGGAATTTTGTTTCTTTTGTGTACCCAAGTACATGAAAGAAATGACAATAAACTGTTCCTGAGCCCTGATTCCTGATCCTGGCAAGTGTGTGTGTGTTTGTGTGTGTGAGCTTTTGTTTCAGAGTATCGCCTCAATGATTTGAAAGTCTTTCTCGTCCAAAGACAGCATATGTTGTGTCCTCTCTACACAAATTCAACAAGACATGCATGTGTGCATTTTTTGGTGTGAACATATGATGCTGAAAGCATGAATCAGATGTGCTTGTGTGTGTGTGCGCATTTGTGTGTGTGTGTGTGTGTGAAGCCAACAGTAGCAGACAGAGGTACATGTAACGGGGTAGCAAACACAATCTAATTCAGGGGTAGTTAACCCAGACAGCAAAGCTGCTGTGGTCCGGACCCATCCCACACCCAACTTTCATCTTTCTTTCATCCGGCCCACATACCGCGTGGCATGATGGCACTTGGGCGGTCCGTTCCTGTTTGCCAGATCTGGGCCAGAACCAAGCCATAGCAATGCCTCATGTGCCACATATTTGCCAAATGTGGCCCACATTTGATTTGTCATATTTGGGCCATATCTGCTATTATACATGTGGGCCACTTCAGGCTCACATCCATTCTGTCAGGGCCAGAGGAAGGCCATCAGTGCCACATCACTGCCTGAAGTGGCCCACATCCGGACGCTGTCTGGGAACAATGTGTCATGAAGTGACACGTGTACGCTGGTGTTCATTCCAACCAGACTCCTCACCGGGTGATTTCACCATTTAGTCCTGGTTGAACCTGATGGTTGTGAGACCAGCTTTGTTGTATGGTCTGGAGACACTGGTACCGATGAAAAGACAGGAGGTGGAGCTGGAGGTGGCAGAGGTGAAGATGCTAAGATTTTCACTGGGAGTGATGAAGAAGGACAGGATTAGGAACGAGTATATTAGAGGGACAGCTCAGGTTGGACGGTTTGGAGACAAAGCAAGAGAGACAAGATTGAGATGGTTTGGACATGTGTGGAGGAGAGACGCTGGGTATACTGGGAGAAGGATGCTGAATATGGAGCTGCCAGGGAAGAGGAGAAGAGGAAGGCCAAAGAGGAGGTTTATGGATGTGGTGAGGGAGGTCATGCAGGTGGCTGGTGTGACAGAGGAAGACGCAGAGGACAGGAAGAGATGGAAACGGATGATCTGCTGTGGCGCCCCCTAACAGGAGCAGCTGAAACTACTAGTAGTAGTCGTAGTAGCAGTGGTAGCAGTAGTAGTATGGTAGAGTCCTGGTTGAAACTGTGCTCATCAGTGGGATCACCAGGGCACGGTATGGCTCTCCCCCCATGGCACATGGTTCCCTCACCCTTTTACTCACACACATGACCTTGACTTGACACCAGCGTGCTCATGATGCTCTCCACCACACCTGCTGTGTTCACTTATGTTTGTGTGTGCGCACATGTGTGTATGTTCCAAGTGTGTGGCTATTGTGTAAATGACAGATCTATTACCGTGAAAGAGGATGTCATTGTCGTTAGGCAGCCTTACAAACACACACACACACACACACACATACACACACACATATTTGCTATTATTTACTATTAGGTTTTGTGTGGTGCATTTGTGTGTGCACAATGTGTATGTGTGCATGTAGACACACGCACACACACACACACACACAAACACAAACATTTGCTATTAGGTTTTGTGTTGTGTATTTGTGTGTGCACAATGTGTATGTGTGCATGTAGACACACACACACACATTTACTACTAGGTTTTGTGTGGTGCATTTGTGTGTGCACAATGTGTGTGTGTGCATGTAGACACATGCACACACACACAAACACAAACATTTGCTATTAGGTTTTGTGTTGTGTATTTGTGTGTGCAAAATGTGTATGTGTGCATGTAGACACACTCACACACACACACACACAAACACATACACACATTTGCTATTAGGTTTTGTGTGTGCACGATGTGTACACACACACACCCACACACATTTGCTATTATTTGCTTTAGGTTTTGTGTGGTGCATTTGTGTGCACAATGTGTATGTATGCATGTAGACGCACACACACACACACTCACACAAACACACACACGTTTGCTATTAGGTTTTGTGTGTGCACGATGTGTATGTGTGCGTGTAGACACACACACACACACACACACACACTGCCCTATGTGTTTGCAGTGTGCAGCCACTTCAGCTTCATCATGTCATTAAGCTGGGTCTATTTATAGCGTCTACACACACATAGTGGAGGCAAACCCTCTCGTCACCAAATGTGTGCATCCTCCAACAACCCCCTCTCTTCTTTATCTCCCTTTCTCTCTCCCATCATCTCTCTCTCCCTCTCTCTCTCTACTATTTGCCACCGCCTCCCTTTACCCACTGTTGTATCACTCTTCTCCGTTCCTTGACCTGTCCTCGCTATCGCTTCCTTGTCACTCACTTGTCTCCCCCCTCTTTCACTCTTGTCTTATCTCCTTCTGTCCCTCCCTCCCGCTTTCTGTTTATCTGTTCTCTTTTGAAATTCGCCTCCTGTCTCCCCACTCTCTCCACCCCACGTCTCCTCTCAACCCTTCTCCACCCCATTCCTCGCTTCTTCCCCTTTACTGTTGCCCCTGCATTCATTTTTTGTCCGTAGAAGTGAAGATTTACGAAGGCTAAAACTAAAGTGAGATCAGCACGAGAGAGAGACAGACAGACAGACAGACAGACAGACAGAGAGAAAGAGAGAGACACAGACAGAGAGAGAGACAGAGAGACAGAGAGAAAGAGAGACAGAGAGAGTCAGACAGACAAAGACAGATAGAGAGGGAAGGAGAGAGAGTCAGACAGACAGAGAGAGAGAGAGAGAGAGAGAGAGAGAGAGAGAGAGAGAGAGAGAGAGAGAGAGAGAGAGAGAGAGAGAGAGAGAGAGAGAGAGAGAGAGAGAGAGAGAGAGAGAGAGAGAGAGAGAGAGAGAGAGAGAGAGAGAGAGAGAGAGAGAGAGAGAGAGAGAGAGAGAGAGAGAGAGCAGAAGGGAAAGGTAGGGATGTGGTGTGTGCTGTTGTGGTTCCTCAGTGTTGTGTTCTTTGACAATAGGCCTGCTGTCTCCCGGTGCATGGCTGGACATAAGCTGATTAGAGCACCACAGCCAGGGCTACAATGGACGCTGGCCCATATACTGCAGCGACAGCTACCACACTGTAGGTGAAGGAGAGAAGATTTACATGTTATCCCAACTTTAGTTCTGGGACGGTCCATGCGAGTGTTCGCTTGTCTGTGTGTGTCGACCCTGAGATGGATGGGTTTGGTATAAAAGAGAAAGTAACTGGACGGAGAGATGGATAGAAGGATGGATAGACGGACGGATGGACACTGAACACAACTCAACCTTTAATCATGAGGGGAGTCTACTTGGGGGCCTTTGCTGCACTTTGGGCTCTTTCAAGCCGATCTGCCTGTGGACATCATGATGGCAGCAGTGAGGCTGTCCACACCATCAGCCGTGAATTACTTCTTGCCCTTCGACCACTGGCAGTAAGTGACAATCTTTTATACATTCCCCAATCGCTACGGAGTAGTAACTTAAATGCTGCAGTAAGCAGAACGTTGTCCAGAAAGCACCAGCAGAAGAGAGGGAGGAGGGGAGGGGTTCAATGCAGACTGAGGAAATATGGACTAAGTGACAGCTCCCACCGCTCCCAACTATTCTCTCCTGTGCACAATCTGTTCACAACAAGATGGATGAACTGGAGACCTATGCCAGATGTGAGCATGATTTTAGAGAAACATGGCTGCTGGCTTTTCCCAAAACATGGTTGGGAGATGCGGATCACAACGAGGATCTACACATAAGCGGCTTTGGATACCCAGTTTGAATGGATCGGTTGCCTCTCAGTACAAATACACCAGAGGCAGTGTAAAGCTTTTACATTAATGAGAGGTTCTGTAACACTGTCGTGATCCAGGAGAAAATTTGTACCCACAACCTTGAGCTGCTATCCATCTCACTTCGCCCCTTCATACCCACAGTAGGAGTTTCCCCAGCTCTTCTTCACCCTTGTTTACATTCAGCCACTCAGCTGATCATGGATAGGACCAACAAACTGGACGCTCCTAAGCTTATTTCAGGAGATTTTAATCACCGCCAGGTACACAAGTCACTGAAAACATATGAACAGTATGTCTGCCACCTGTGCAACTACTAAGAAGAACTCCGCTATTGACCTGTGCTATGGCTCAGTTCCTGAAACTTCCAGGTCTCTGCCTAGGCCTCCCTTTGGTGCATCCTACCACCACAGCGTACTTCTTCTGCAGATCTACAAGCCCATATGCAAACAACGAGAGCAAATAGTAAAAACGGTGACATGCTGGACAGAAAACTGCATTGCCAGCTTACAAGTTTGCTTTGATTGTACAAATTGGGACGTCCTCTACAGCTCACGCTCTGACTGTGCCACCGTGCCACCACTAAAACTTGATCCACTGCCATTTGCCTACCAGGCAGGGAGAGGTGTGGAAGATGCAAAGTTTTTTTTATATACTTAATAATGTGTAGGCACTTAGAAAAGCCACAAGCCAATGCCAGGCTCTTGTTTGCTGACTTTCATCAGCATTCATTACTATGCAACCGCATCGTTAAATAGATAGGTTGCTACGTGATAGCTTGCATAATGGATGGTGTACTTGACTGACAGAGAGCAGAGGGTGTCTGTAAATGGCTGTCTCTCAGGACTCTGTAGATATGTCCACAGGCTTGCCATAAGGATGCCTCCTTTCGCCCTTACTTTTTATTATGTACATTGATGGATGCAGGAGCACTCAGGAGGGCAGCTATTTGGGCAAATTTTCTGATGATATTGCATTGCTGAGCGTTCTCACAGGTTCAGAGTCTGTCCACAGGAATGCTCTCGCTGATTTTATGTCTTGGTGTGATAGCTTCTTGGACTTTTCTAAAACAAAGGAACTGATTATTGATTTTAAATGTAACAGAGATGCAGCCAAAGAGTAATGAAAGTGTTGAAATGGTTACATCATACAAATATTTGGGTACTACTATCAATGAACACCCCAGATTTGATGTGAACACTGAGGATATTGTGAAGCAGGGGCAACAGAGAATTCACCTTCTCTTTAAACTAAAATCATTTTCTGTCAGTCCTGTCATCTTCTGTCACTTTTATCAGTCTTTTATTGAGAGTCTTCTGAGTTTTTCTTTTATCTGCTGGTTTCACAGCCTCACGGTGAAAGACAGAAACAGCCTGAACAGCAACATTAAAAGCAAGCTGTTCTAAGCTCACCAGAGTGAAACAAAGAGATCTGAATTATTTTTGCAACCAACAAATCCTCCAGAAAGCAGCAAGTATTACAGCTTCTTCTGGACATGTTCTACTGAATTTTCTCTGTTGCCATCAGGGCATTGTTATGTTTTACCTGCTTGTAAAACTAACCGTTATTCTAAATCATTCATACCATCTACAATTCCACTACTAAATACTCAGTAGTGTTTTTTTATTATTATTATCTGATTGTTTTATTGTGTTTGCCAAGATTATATAGCCGCCCAGATAGCAAAATTGCTGTGGCCCGGACCCGTCCCACACTGACATTTTCATCCGGCCCACATACCGCATGGAATCATGGCACTTGGGCGGTCTGCTCCTGTTTGCCAGATCTGGGCCAGAACCAAGCCATAGCAATGCTGCATGTACCACATATTTGCCAAAGGTGGTCCATATTTGTGTTGTGATATTTGGGCCATATTCACCATTTACCACACAGGCCACTTCAGGGTCACATCCAGATTACATGTTGCCGAGAGCACCG